>NC_044979.1:26578514-26878514 GCF_008728515.1 Papio anubis
ATCAAATACTTCGTTCAGTTACGTATTGCTTGGACCTCAAGCAAACTCCAACAGACCTACAGCTGACGGTCCTGACTGTTAGAAGGAAAACTAGCTAACAGAAAAGGACACCCACACAAAACCCCATCAGTACATCACCATCATCAAGATCAAAAGGCAGATAAAACCTCAAAGACGGGGGAAAAGCGGTGCAGAAAAGCTGGAAATTCAAAATCAGAGCACATCTCCCCTCAAAGGAATGCAGCTCATACCAACAATGGAACAAAGCTGGACGGAGAATGACTTTACGATGAGTTGAGACAAAACTTCCAGTCAATCAAGCTTCTCAGAGCTAATGGAGAACTACGTAACCAGTGCAAAGAAACTAAAAACCTTGAAAAAGAATGGATGAATATGGATAGCTAGAATAATCAATGCAAGAGAAGACCATAAAAGAACGATAAGAGATGAAAACCATGACACGAGAACCATGACAAATGCACAAGCTTCAGTAACCAACTTCGATCAACTGGAAGAAAGAGTATCAGCAATTGGAGATCAAATGAATGAAATGAAGCGAGAAAGAAATTAATAGAAAAGAGTAAAAGAAATGAACAAAGCCTCAAGAAATATGGGATTATGTGAAAAAGACCAAATCTACGTCTGATTGGTGTGCCTGAAAGTGAGGGAAAATGGAACCAAGTTGGAAAACACTCTGCAGGATATCATCCAGAACTTCAACCCTAGTAGGGCGGGCCAACATTCCGTCGGGAAATACAGAGAACATACAAAGATACTCAAGGGAGAACAGCTCAAGACACATAATTGTCACGATAACAAAGTTGAAGTGAAAAAAATGTTAGGGCAGCCAGAGAAAGGTCGGGTTACACACAAAGGGAAGCCCATCAGACTAACAGCATATCTCTCGGCAGAAACTCTACAAGCCAGAAGAGAGTGGGGGCCAATATTCAACATTCTCAAAGAATTTTCAACCCAGAATTTCATATCCAGCCAAACTAAGTTTCATAAGTGAAGGAGAAATAAAATCCTTTACAGACAAGCAAATGCTTAGAGATTTTGTCACCACCAGCTCTTCCCTACAAGAGATCCTGAAGGAAGCACTAAACATGGAAAAGAACAACAGGTACCAGCCATTGCAAAAACATGTCAAAATGTAAAGACCATCAATGCTAGGAAGAAACTGCATCAACTAGCGAGCAAAATAACCAGTTAATATCATGACAGGATCAAGTTCACACATAACAATATTAACCTTAAATGTAAATGGACTAAATGGTCCAATTAAAGGACATAGACTGGCAAATTGGATAAAGAGTCAAGACCCATCAGTTTGCTGTATTCAGGAGACCCATCTCACATGCAGAGACATACATAGGCTCAAAATAAAGGGATGGAGGAAGATCTACCAAGCAAATGGAAAACAAAAAAGAGCAGGGGTTGCAATACTAGTCTCTGGTAAAACAGACTTTAAACCATCAAAGATCAAAAGAGACAAAGAAGGCCATTACATAATGGTAAAGGAATCAATTCATCAGGAAGCACTAACTATCCTATATATGCACCCAATACAGGAGCACCCAGATTCATAAAGCAAGTCCTTAGAGACTTACAAAGAGACTTAGACTCCCATACAGTAATAATGTGAAACTTTAACACCCCACTGTCAACATTAGACAGATCAATGAGACAGAAAGTCAACAAGGATATCCAGGAATTGAACTCAACTCTGCACCAAGCAGACCTAATAGACATCTACAGAACTCTCCACCCCAAATCAACAGAATATACATTCTTCTCAGCACCACATCACACTTATTCTAAAATTGACCACATCGTTGGAAGTAAAGCACTCCTCAGCAAATGTAAAAGAACAGAAATTATAACAAACTGTCTCTCAGACCACAGTGCAATCAAACTAGAACTCAGGGCTAACACAAACTCAATCAAAACCGCTCAACTACATGGAAACTGAACAACCTGCTCCTGAATGACTACTGGGTACATAACGAAATGAAGGCAGAAATAAAGATGTTCTTTGGAACCAGTGAGAACAAAGATACAACATACCAGAACCTCTGGGACACATTTAAGGCAGTGTGTAGAGGGAAATTTATAGCACTAAATGCCCACAAGAGAAAGCAGGAAAGATCTAAAAAATTGACACCCTAACATCACAATTAAAAGAACTAGAGAAGCAAGAGCAAACACATTCAAAAGCTAGCAGAAGGCAAGAAATAAGATTAGAGCAGAACTGAAGGAGATAGAGACACAAAACCCCTCCAAAAAATCAATGAATCCAGAAGCTGGTTTTTTGAAAAGATCAGCAAAATTGATAGACCACTAACAAGACTAATAAAGAAGAAAAGAGAGAAGAATCAAATAGATGCAATAAAAAATGATAAAGGGGATATCACCACCGACCCCACAGAAATACAAACTACCATCAGAGAATACTATAAACACCTCTACACAAATAAACTAGAAAACCTACAAGAAATGGATAATTTCCTGGACACTTACACTCTCCCAAGACTAAACCAGGAAGAAGTTGAATCCCTGAATAGACCAACAGCAGGCTCTGAAATTGAGGCAATAATTAATAGCCTACCAACCAAAAAACAAGTCCAGGACCAGACAGATTCCCAGCCGAATTCTACCAGAGGTACAAGGAGGAGTTGGTACCATTCCTCTGAAACTATTCCAATCAATAGAAAAAGAGGAAATCCTCCCTAACTCATTTTAGGAGGCCAACATCATCCTGATACCAAAGCCTGGCAGAGACACAACAAAAAAAGAGAATTTTAGACCAATATCCCTGATGAACATCAATGCAAAAATCCTCAATAAAATACTTATGAAGCCGAATCCAGCAGCATCAAAGCTTATCCACCATGATCAAGTGGGCTTCATCCCTGGGATGCAAGGCTGAAGTTCAACATACAAATCAATAAGCGTAGCAACATATAAACAGAATCAAGACAAAAACCACATGATTATCTCAATAGATGCAGAAAAGGTCTTTGACAATATTCAACAGCCCTTCATGCTAAAAACTCTCAAATTCAATATTGATGGAACGTATCTCAAGATAATAAGAGCTGGCCTTGTGGAAACCACAGCCAATATCATACTGAATGGGCAAAAACTGGAAGCATTCCCCTTGAAAACTGGCACAAGACAGGGATGCCCTCTCTCACCACTCCTATTCAACATAGTGGTAGAAGTTCTGGCCAGAGCAATCAGGCAGGAGAAAGAAATAAAAGGTATTCAATTAGGAAAAGAGGAAGTCAAACTGTCCTGTTTGCAGATGACATGATTGTATATTTAGAAAACCCCATCATCTCAGACCATCTATTGCCTCTCAAGATGATAAGCAACTTCAGCAAAGTCTCAGGTTACAAAATCAATGTGCAAAAATCACAAGCATTCTTATACATCAATGACAGACAAACAGAGACAAATCATGAGTGAACTCCCATTCACAATTGCTTCAAAGAGAATAATATACCTAGGAATCCAACTTACAAGGAATGTGAAGGACCTCTTCAAGGAGAACTACAAACCACTGCTCAATGAAATAAAAGGACACAAACAAATGGAAGAACATTGCATGCTCATGGATAGGAAGAATCAATATTATGAAAATGGCCATACTGACCAAGGTAATTTATAGATTCAATGCCATCCCCATTAAGCTACCAATGACTTTCTTCACAGAATTGGAAAAACTATTTTAAAGTTCATATGGAACCAAAAAAAGAGCCCGCATTGTCAAGACAATCCTAAGCCAAAAGAACAAAGCTGGAGGCATCACGCTACCTGACTTCAAACTATACTACAAGGCTACAGTAACCAAAACAGCATGGTACTGGTACCAAAACAGATATACACCAATCACCAATGGAACAGAACAGAGCCCTCAGAAATAATACCGCACATCTACAACCATCTGATCTTTGACAAACCTGACAAAAACAAGAAATGGGAAAATGATTCCCTATTTAATAAATGGTGCTGGGAAAACTGGCTAGCCATATGTAGAAAGCTGAAACTGGATCCCTTCCTTACACCTTATACACAAATTAATTCAAGATGGATTAGAGACTTAAATGTTAGACCTCAAACCATAAAAACCCTACGAGAAAACCTAGGCAATACCATTCAGGACATAGGCACGGGCAAGGACTTCATGTCTAAAACACCAAATGCAATGGCAACAAAAGCCAAAATTGACAAATGGGATCTAATTAAAGAGCTTCTGCACAGCAAAAGAAACTGCCATCAGAGTGAACAGGCAACCTAAAGAATGGGAGAAAATGTTTGCAATCTACTCGTCTGACAAAGGGCTAATATCCAGAACCTACAAAGAACTCAAATTTACAAGAAAAAACAACCCCATCAAAAAGTGGGCAAAGGATATGAACAGACACTTCTCAAAAGAAGACATTTATGCAGCCAACAGACACATGAAAAAATGCTCATCATCACTGGCCAGAGAAATGCAAATCAAAACCACAATGAGATACCATCTCACACCAGTTAGAATGGCAATCATTAAAAAGTCAGGAAACAACAGGTGCTGGAGAGGATGTGGAGAAATAGGAACACTTTTACACTGTTGGTGGGACTATAAACTAGTTCAACCATTGTGGAAGATAGTGTGGCAATTCCTCAAGGATCTAGAACTAGGAATACCATTTGACCCAGCCATCCCATTACTGGGCACATACCCAAAGGATTATAAATCATGCTGCTATAAAGACACATGCACACATATGTTTATTGTGGCAATATTCACAATAGCAAAGACTTGGAACCAACCCAAATGTCCATCAATGACAGCCTGGATTAACAAAATGTGGCACATATACACCATGGAATACTATGCGGCCATAAAAAAGGATGAGTTCATGTCCTTTGTAGGGACATGGATGCAGCTGGAAACCATCATTCTCAGCAAACTATTGCAAGAACACAAAACCAAACACTGCATGTTCTCACTCATAGATGGGAATTGAACAATGAGAACACTTGGACACAGGAAGGGGAACATCACACACTGGGGCCTATTGTGGGGTGTGGAGATGGGGGGAGGGTTAGCATTAAGAGATGTACCTAATGGGTGCAGCACCCCAACATGGCACATGTATACCTATGTAACAAACCTGCACATTGTGCACATGTACCCTAGAACATAAAGTATAATTTTTTAAAAAAGCAGCAGCAGGAAAGGGAAGATGAGACATTTTAGGGTGTTCGTTCAGTCATCAAATATTCACTGAGCACTGAACAAGTGTCAGACTCTATTTTGAGTACTAGAAATGTAGCAGTGCACAAAGAGGTTACAAATCTGTCTTCACAGAGCCTAAATTCTTGTTGGAGCAAGATGGACAAAATAAAATATATACTGCATCCATGATTAGTGCTAAAGAGGAAAAATGAAAAAGGCAAGTGAGCTAGAAACTTTCAGTGGTTCAAATTGTTTGCTAGGGTAGCCAGGGAATGCATCACTGAGATCTTTGAGTAAAGATCTAAAGGAAGAGTGCCAGTTATGATTTGATGGCCTCTTACCTACCAATCCGCTCTTTATTACCAGCTCTGCAACAGTGGGGATGAGCCCTTTTAGCACTGCTCCTTTGCAGTTAGCACAATATTAAGCTTTGTCATTGGAATGTTAGGGGTGGGGGTGGACACAGTAGGAGGAAGGCGCCTCTGTTCCTAGTTCTGGTGTGTTCATTTAGTCAACATGTAGCAGGGGTGTTTTGTTTTTCTGTAGCTCCCTTGTGGCACCAGCATGTGCCCCTTCCCAAGGGTAGCTTCCTTTGATATCCCTTCAGGTAACTTCACAATGGAAGTCTGATGGTGGGACACTTTCTGTGAATGGCTTCCTCAGGCCAGCCTCACCCAGTTGGCTTTGCAGCAGAGTGCCAAAGGCTTGGTAATTCTTGTCTGGCTTCACAGTACCCCTGTGGACAGATGTGCACTGACTTCTGAAGGGAAGTGCCTCTATGTGGATGGTTTTTCCTAGAGGTCCAGATGGTGGACTTCTAGTGATTCCTGCCAGCCTGTACCTCAATGAGTTTATCTGACATGCAGCGAGCCATAGACATTCTCACTGAAGTCTGATCTCAGTCCTAGAAGTGGTGGTTGCTCCCTATGTCTGCTATTCTTTTAGAGTTCTCTTTATCACTTAACTATTTACTTACTTTACCCATCTCTTCCTCACTCTAGCAATCCCTGATCGCTCTAATCCCGTTAATGTTTACACTTAATTGTCTGTGTTTATATTATATGACCTGTCTCCTGATTGGACCCTGACCGATACAAGATGTGAAGGGGTGGACCATGTGGTTATCTGAGGAAAGAGTGTTCCAGGCGGAGGGAACTGAAATGCAAAGGCTGTAAGACAGTGGAATTCATGGCCAAAGTGGATGGAGCAGAGTGAACAAGGGAGAGAATGACAGCAGGTGAAGTCCAAGGGGTAAAGGGGAGCCATTGAAGTAAATCTGACTTTTTTGGGGGTAAAAAACTTCAGAAGTTTTGGAGCAGAGAAAAGGCTGACCTTATATTTTAGGAGGATCACTCTTGGTGCTGTGTTAAGAATATGCTGGTGGGGGACAAAGGTAGCAGAGAGACTAGTCAGGAAGCTACTGCAAGAACTGAAGTGAAGCAGAACAGTGATTTGCTCTAGGATGGGAGCAGCAGTAGTGGTGAGAAGTAGCTGGATCCTAGCTCAACCTTGAAGGTAGAATCACTAGAACTTTTTTGACAACTTGAATGCTTGGATATGCATTTTAAAAGGAATCCAGGTTAACTCTATGATGTTGAGTCTGGGGAACTGAAAGAAAGAATGGAGTTTACCTTTAGCTGAGATGGAAAATCTGTGAGGAGTATGTTTGGGGGAAAATCCCTAGCTCTGTTCTGACTTTGTAGGTTGTAGGTACCTTTTAGAACGCTTAAGAGGCTGTAAGGTAAGGATTTCTAAAGGCAGTCAGAGCTGAAGATAAAAAATGTTGAGCCATCAGCATATGTATGATGCCTTAGTCCTTTCCTGCTGGCATAAAATATCACAGACTTGGTAATTTGTAAAGAACAGAAAAATATTTCTCATGTTCTGGAGACTGGAAGGTCCAAAATCAAGGTGCTGACAGGGTTGGTGTCTGATGAGGGACCAGTCTCTGCTCCCAAGATGGTGCCTTAAATGATGTGTCTTCACACAGCAGAAGGTGGAAGGGCAATAGAGGAGCCTAGCTGGTTCCTTTGAGGTCTTTTATAAGAGTGGTAATCCCATTCATGAGGGCTCTGCCTCTTAATACTATCACATGGGGTCTTAGCTCCCAACATAACGAATTTTGGAGGGACACATACATTCCAACCATAGCAGATGGTATTTAAAGTCAATAGGATTAAATGAGATTACCCTGAGAGTGAGTAAGTTTATAAAGAGAAAAGCCCTGAGCACTAGGCCCTGGGACATTCCAAGGTTTAGAGGACAGGAAGATGGGAGAAGCCAGTAAGGGAGACTGACAGACCAGTGAGGAAGAAAACCAGAAGAAACATGTGTCCTAGAAGCCAAGAGAAAACAAAGTGCTTCAAGGAGGAGAGAGTTAAGAACCAAATTAAATACATCTGGTAGGTCTGGTTAGATGACAACTGAGGATGACCATTGGAATGGCAACCTGGACATCATCAGTGACCTTGGAAATATTAGTTTCCACAGACTGGAAAAGGCTCGAGAGGGAGCTTGGGAGAGAATAGGAGGAGAAATACTGGGACCAGTGAGTATAGACAAGTTTTCTAGGAGTTTTGCTATAAAGAGAAGGAAATAAACAGAGTGGTAGCTGGAGGGGAGAATGGGGCCAAGAGTAGATTAGGGTTTTTTTTTTTTTTAAATGGAAGAAATAGCAACATGTATGAATGCTGTCAGCATGATAAGCATCATGCAGAAATAAAATAGAGGAAATCAAAATCATTAATCCAGGAGACTATGGTGAAAACTGCTGTAACAGTGCCCTTGAGTAGGAGAGAGGGGATGGGGTCAAGGCCTCTGTGGAAGGGTTGGTCTAAGGCTGAACCAGGACCTGCTCCTCTGTGGTGGCCAGAAAGAAGACAGGACTGTGGGTAGATTAGGTCAGGATGCTGGTTGGAGCTTTTGAACATTCTTCGCAGATTGTGCTAATTTTCTCAATAAAACAAGAAGAAAACTCATCAGCAGAGAGTAGGGGTGGGGTGGGATGTTGGAAGATTGAGAAGAGGGGAGGAAGCACAGAATGGTCATTTGAGAGGAGGGGAGCAAGTGGGCCAGAGATGTGCAGGGAATTACTAGGGGGTATTAGGGCTCCACATAAGCTTGGCGACCAAATATTTAAAATGACTCTGAAATAGGAGTTTTGAGGGTGGGGCAGATTTAAGTGATGCTGATGTCCAGCCTATGCTTGTAGGAATGAGTGGTTGAAGTGGAATGAGGACATCATTTGACACTATGACTCTTTACTGGTTAATCTCCAGGGCAAGGACCATGACTCTCTTTTACCATTGAGTACAGTGCCTGCCATAAAGTAGGTGCTAAATAAGCATTTGCTAAAATACAAGTATTTCATAAATTACAGAGTATTTAATACATGACATTAAGCCCTCTCCAACTTCTCACATCTTCCTGTCATTGATCTTCTCCCCAACTCTTAAGGTTACTTAAGAGTTCAAGTCACACTGAAAATGCATCTGCATTTATGAATGATAACAGTAGTTTCTCAGCAAAGAAACTCAAAGACCTGTATTATGTAGAAAGTTAGGAAAGGGGCTATTCATTCTGGTCCCAACTTTATAATAATGCAAAACTCTTTTCTATAGGTCTTTCAGTTACCAAAGCATGTTCACAATGATTCTCTCATCTTGAGAATCATCCTGAGACAGAGTTTCATCCCTATCTCACAGACGAGGAAAGTGAAGCCATGATGTTCCTGGGTCACTGGGCTAGTTAGAAATTCAAACGGTAGTGCCTGACCCACACCCCAGGCTGCACAGGCTGTTGACCTTGGAAGGTCACACGATTTTGCTGCTTCTTATGACCCCACTGGCTTTTTAAATGTCTGCGCTCTCTCCCCTTCTAGTATCGACCCCCTACAATCCCTTTTTCACTCCTTTCCAGCTTCCCTCCAGTGATATGTCTCAGGCCTGGGTATAAGGGTTAAAAAATGTCCCTATCTCACTCCAGATCTCAGGAACAGTGTTGATGTGTACATGTAACAAGTCAGCAGCTCAAAACTCAGCCAGTCATGACTCAAAATTCTTTATAAGAAGCCAAGCTTCTCAGAGTGCACACCCTGGGGCACCTGGCCTCAAAACTCCCGCCTCCCATCCCAAGGTGTGGATATTTACCAACATCCATTCCTTCCCTGAGATCAGAGCCTAAATACTTCTTACCATTTTCAGAGTGATCACTAAGATGTGGGGACACCACTGTAGGCACCACACGTATTATTGCTTTTATTCTTTTACAGTGAAAACACTCCAAAAACAGTATTTTTACCTGTATTTTACACAGAAGGAAATTGATGCCTGGGGAGGTTAGAACTTGCTCAAGGTTGCTCAGCAAGTAACTGACAGGGCTGAGACTGGGTCCCAGGTCTGAAGACAAAGTCTGTGCTTTAAACTGCTTTTATACTATCTCTCAATCCCTTGCTGAAGAACACAACAGGAGTGACTTCCAGATCAAAACACAGATTTTAATGAGCATCTCCTGCCCTCACTAAAATTATGGCAGAGTCAGTTTCCTCTAAAGCCACATCTGAACCCAACCTTGACAGGGGAAAAGATCAACATAGGAAGGGTAGGTCACAGGGGCTGGGGATAAGTGATGGAAATGCTAATGTGCCTGCCACACAGGTGAGAGTGGAGAAGAGCGGGGTGGGCAGGGAAAGCAGGAACCAGGTACTGTGGTCCAGGACTACCATGAGGAAGGAAGAAAACAGGAGTTGGAATCCCTGAAAGGGAAGGGACACTCCCAGTCTCTTCTTCCAATGAGCTCCCATCCACTTTCTTTCTCCAAATAGGCTGCGTAGTATTTGCTACCCAGTGCAGTAATTTATCTACTGCCTACCGGCCCTACTAGGCCCTAGCTCACGGACTTCCAACAAATCATTCCACTTCCTCTAAGTGGTCTTGCTATGCCTGATGGCTACCTGGATCATTCTTCTTAGACTAGGCTACCATTCAAAATTGAACTGACAAAGAGCAGGACACCCATAGAATAGATGGAGAGGGAAGTTTGCTTGGCAGGACTGTGAAGAACCACCCCAGTGGGGTACCATCCAGGTAGTTTTAGGCTCTCTCAGGGACCCAGGCAAGGAAGAAAAGGACTATTAAAATCAAATTTTGCTTACTTTCCCCAGTATACATTTCTATGGGGAAAAAAAAAAAAAAAAAAAAAAAAAAAACTTGCATCATCTTTTAAGCAAACATGTGCATTTGATTCCTTTTCCTTTAAACTTAAACCACATGACCTCAAATTACATTGTTTTCCACAACTGTTTTTATCTTTGAAAATTTCTACAATATGTGTATTCCCTTTATAATGAGGGGGGGAAGAATTCCATTTTCACTTGTTTTTAAGGGACAAACTAGAAATAAGATGGCCAAGAAGGTAATGAAATTGTCTGTAGGCAGTAAGAAAGACAGCCTCCTGCAGAAACGCCTCCCCCAGGTTGGAATTCCGCTCACTGGTGAGTCCAGAAGTCATAAGAGCAGATGCTGCGGTAGCAGTTTGGATCATTAGTGTGAATGTGCTGGGGGACTGTGCTATGCTCAGAGGTTGCAGGAAAGATATTGGGCTGGTTCTAGGAGCTGGGAAGAGCAATTTCACTCATCTGGAGCTACTTAGCAAGGAGAGAATTAACCCACATGGGGAGTCAGCATATGATTGAGTGAAATTAATCCTTCCCTGGCACTCAAAGCCTCTTTAAGAAGTTGCTTTTCCTTTGAAGAAGAGTGGTGGATTTCCAGACATCACAAGGGAAACTTGCTGTATTTAAAGAACATATATGTTCCTGAAAAGTCGTTTTCATAAATTAAATTTTCATATACCAAATCCTACTTTTCCAGACTTTTTTATTATTAAATCAAGAAATCTTCTTCAGAGAATACAGTCAATCCACTCAGGAATAGAGCAGAAGTGACATGCAGCACACTTTTATAACATTATACTTTATAAAAAAAAAAGAAAAGAAAAGAAAAGAAAACTCTCAAAATAAGTTACAAGAGACAAGTTTCTCAAAATAAGTCACAAAATATAAGTAGCCAGAAATACTTGCTTCCTTGGCTAAACAGCTTTGTGGGCCAAAGTAAACCCAATGACACCTGGAAATAAAAAGACTGAAAGGTCCCTAGAAGAGTTGTCTAAAAACCCAGTGTGTTTGGACATTAAGATATTGTCTCTTAGCTTCACACCTACGCTTTTATTCTCTTCTCAGATCTCTGGAAACCAACTTTGTACTTTGCCAACTGGATCCCTGTTAGCCCAGGAATAGGAAGTGCTGAAGAGAGGTGGGGCAGCTAGAGGAGAAAGTATTACTGGAATTTTCCTGTTCCTGTCAGTGTCACCACCCCAGTCAGGGTTCTCCATTCTGCAAGGGGCAGCTGGTTCTAGTTTCCATTTCTTCCCATGCTCCTAGAACTAGTCTCATCATGACCCTTGCAATGGTAGATTAGAGCAAGGGTGTACCAGCTCAACAGAATTTCAGGAATTTCATGAGCTAATTTTAAGCACAGTTATAATTTACAATTACATATACTTATTTTATTGTTCTGTTAGGGTTGCTACAACAAAGTACCACAGATTGGGTGATTTAAATAGAAATGTGTTGTCTCACAGTTCTAAAGGCTAGAAGTCTAAGATCAACTCGTCGGCAGGGTTGGTTACTCCTGAGGCTGTGAGACAGAATCTGTTCAATGACTCTCCCCTTGCTTCCGGTTGCTTCCTGGAAATCTTTGGCATTCCTCGGCTGTAGAAGCATCACTCTGAACTATGCCTTGGGTTTCAATGACATTTTCCCTGTATGCGTTAGTGTGTCTGTCTCCAAATTTCTCCTTTTCATAAAGACACCAGTTGTATTGCAGTAGGCTCCTAATGACCACATTGTAACTTGATCACCTTTATAGTGAAGACACTATCTCCAAATCAGCTCATATTCTGAGGTACTGGGGGTGAGGACTCCAACATACCTTTTGGGGGAAGAATTTAACCCATAACACTTACAATTATATTCTATTTTTTAAAAATTATAGAGAGGGGGAACAGATGTTTGCTAGTGACTAGAGAAGCAGCAGGAGGGTGTGGCTGTAAAGAAGCACGAGGAAGTTCCTTTGGTGATGGGACAGGTTTCCATCTATATTGTTGTGGTTCTACAAATGTGATGTCATACAATTATACACAAAGACATAAAGAAATGAATACATGCAAAAAATGGTCAATTACAAGTCTGTAATCAAAGTACTGGGATTGTGCCAACCTATTTTCTAGTTTTGGTCATGTACAGATGCCACTATTGGGGGAAGGTCGATAATGGGTATGGGGGTACTGTTCTTGTGACTCCTAAGCCTATGATTATTTCAAAATACAAAATATTTTTTAAAACCAACGAAGATAATAAAAACTCATTAATTCCTAATTATTTTACATTTTACTATCAAATATGCTGTCTGCCCAGCTGTGCAGGTCCCTTCTGAGCTTCCACCTCTTTTCTCTGTTCCTCAGCCCTGGGAATGGCAGCTGTTTTCCTGCAGTTATATCTCCACGCCACCTCAGTGTTTCCTCTTTGCTTCTTCAGTTATCCTATACCAACTTAAATAAATCCTTATATCTGTGAATTATGTTTGTTTTCCTGACCAGTCCCTAATACAGTCAACACAAATGTTCTCCAAATCATCTATGTGGCTTACAAGATATTTTTAAGTCTTTCTTAAAACTAGAAAAGGCCCAGACCTTCATGCCTCTTCTGATTATCACAGGCTTTTATTTTGGAAAATTGATATTCCCCCTAAGAAGGGATGTCAGGAAGCAAAGCTTCTGTTGACCCTGAAGTAATACGGGCAATACCAGCTATACAGCCCAGATCTGTGATTGTGATTATAAAGCAATCTCAGCAATTTTTTTTTTTTTTTTTTTTTTTTTGAGACAGGGTCTCATTATCAACCAGTACAGTAGTTTGATCAGAGCTCACTACAACCTCGACCTCTTGGGCCCACATGATCCTCTCACCTCAGTTTCCTTTGCAGCTGGAACTACAGGTACACACTACCACATCCAGCTATCTTTTTTTTTAAATTTTTATTTGTATTTGTAGAGATGAGGTCTCTCTCTGTTGCCTAGGCTGGTCTTGAACTCCTGGGCTCAAACAGTCCACCTCAGCCCCGCAAAGTTCTGGGATTACAGGTATGAGCCACCAATTTTTATTTGTTTATTTTTTGAGACAGTCTCTTGCTCTGTGGCCCAGGCTAGAATGCAGTGGCGCAGTCTCAGCTCACTGTAACCTCTGTCTCCTAGGTTCAAGCAATTCTCATGCCTCAGTCTCCCAAGGAGCTGAAACTACAGGTGTGTGTCACCACGCCCAACTAATTTTTGTATTTTTAGTACAGATGGGATTTTGCCATGTTGGCCAAGCTGGTCTCAAACTCCTGGCCTCAAGCCATCCACCCACTTTCAGCCTCCCAAAGTGCTGGAATTATAGGCACGAGACATGGTGCTTGGCCCACTTTTTAAAAATGATTTCTCCACTGATTGTAAAGGTAATCCATGCTCATATAGTATATTACAACGAGTATAAATGAACACATAATCCCAGCATACAGAGAGAGATTTCTGTTGATACTGATGTATTTTCTCCCATAAGTCTTGTGATATAATATAAATAACTTGTATTTGTCTATATATGTACTCTTTTAAATATGTCAAATGAAAATGGATAATGCTGCGTTAAGATATTTATCAATCACTGTTCTTCCCACAGTTTGAATTGTTTGAATTCTCCCTGTTTGAACTATTTCAATCCACTGATAAATATAGACTTCAGATACTGATGGAAATATCAACCTCAATGGTTGCAGGAAAAGCTTTGTGAACATGGCTGGGATTTGTGGCCAAATAAGCTTTCTCATTGTCATCCCATTCCTACTTCAGTCCTGAGAATGGGGTTCTGAAGGCAGACATTTTGCCATTCAGCTGCAAGTGAGATGATTGACTGATGTATCCTTTGATTCCCCAGAGAAGGGGCAGAGTAGAAGGCAGGTCTGGATCCACCTGTGAGCTCAGGAATGGAGGCAGGAGCACAGCACTTCCCACCTGTGTCGTAGACCTCTCTCCAGCAGACAGACCTGCTCACTGGGGACCAGCCAGTACACACTTAAACTCCCCCAAAAAGAGGGATAAGGAGCAGTAGGAGTCCAATCCCAATATCTCACCAGCCAAGAACATTATTCCTTCTCTTTTGCAGAGAAGTGGGTGACACAAAATGAAAAGAAAAGCTGAATGGGTTTGCGTGCCAAAGTTCTCCTCTTAGAAACACAAGACCTAAGGAATAGGAAAGTCCCTCAGAGACGCTGTTTGTATCTTGTTCTTTTTAAGTAATGCTGTATTGTAAGCATCTATCAGTCATCAAAATATCCTTAAAACATGATTTTGTACATTTTTTTAACATAAAATAATACAGTCTTTGTAGAAATTTGGGAAAGAAGGCAAGCTACAAGAAGAAAATGAGAAGCATAGTAATCCTGCCATCCAAAAATAACCAGTGCTACATTTTGGCATCAATCCTTCTAATGTTTGTTCTATGTATATGTACACATTTGTCCCAACTGAATTACATAGCACATATTGTTTTGTAACATGTTTTTCATTTAATGTTTCTAAAACATCTTTATATATTTTCCCACTTGTCTATTGCTGTGTAACAAACTACATCAAAACTTCATGGTTTAAGACAATAATTTCTTTTGTTTGTGATTCTGTGGATTGGAGCCCAGCCACATTCAATGAGGTGGAGAAATGGATTCCAGCCCTTGAAGGCAAGCAGCAGGGTCACACTACAGAAGAGCATGTGGAATGGAAGAGATTTTCACAGCCTTCTTTGGAGAATACATTATGCTACTTATGTTATTAAAGAGTCTTCATAACTGCAATGGCTGAATATTCTAATTAAAAATGTATCATCATTGATTTAATGAATTTCAATTTGTGAAAACTTTAGAAACAATATTACAAACACCTTTATGATCAATATTCTTCTACAAAAGACTATCTGCACCTCTGAAAATTTTTTATTAGGTTAACTATTAAAAGCAGAATTACCAGGTGATATACAGTTAAAACTACCTCATATAAATGGCCAAATTTCCAGAGAAACCCTTAGTTAGATCCAGTTCACTTAAAAATGTTTTACTCTTTGAAAGAAAAATATTCCCATCAATACTCTTTAAAAATACTGTTGACAATTGTCATCTATTATTTTTACAGATAGTTTTTGAATGTGAATGAAATTTCCACTGAAATTTGTATTGGAGTTTAATTAAACCTATAAATGAACCTGGGATGAAGTGGCCTGTCTAAAGTATTTGGTCTTGTGGTCTAGATGTCTTCTACCCTGATCTTTTATACTCATCGGGATAAATTTATAATATTCATGATTGAATGATTTTTAGCATTTTACAATTTGAAATTGCTTAAGGAGGAGCTCTTTCCCTGCTATACACGTGAACTGATTAACAATGTGTAATTGGGTAAGCAATTGTTTTATATATCTATACGTGTTCGGCCAGCTTTCTAAATTCTTATTTATTCTAATAGTTTTTAATTGATTGTTAGGCTTTCTGGGTAGACAATCATATTAACAGCAAATAGTGAGACTTCTGATCTCCTTTCCAGTAGCCCTTCTTATTTCTGTTCCCTATCTTTTTGCATTGGCTAGAGTATTCAAGACAATATTAGTAGCATAGTGAGAATAGGTATTTTATCTTATTCCTGATTTTAATGAAAATATATTTAAAAGTGTTTCCCCATTAAATGATATGTTGTTTAAAATATTCCTTACCATTTAAAAAAAAATCCTCTAGTTTCAGTTTATTTAGAATTGGTACGTAATTTTTTCTGAAATGACTTTTAGCCCTCCACTGAGATCATGTAGATTTTTACCTTAGATTTACCAATATATTTCATAATATTAAATGATTCTTACATTCCTGAAATAATCCAATAAAATCATCATGAATTGGCCTTCTCATACACTTAAAACTTTTAGCATTTTATTTAGAAATTTTGTGCTTTTATACATAGTGAGAATGGTTTGTAATTTTGTATTTTATGTCCTCTTTCTCAAAGTGTTACAGAATTTTTGGAGGTTCTTACTCTACCATTTCAGAAGAAGTTTCTCCATCTTTACCCCTAATTTGTTTGATTGAGACCTGTATCTTTATCTTAAAAAACTGAAGAGATAATTTGAGGCTTCTCGAAGTGCTGTCTTTTCAGAGAGTAATTTGCATTTGCTTCAGTCAGAAGGGAAAAGAACTGTCAATCCCAGATCACTATAATCCAATAGTGGTGAGGTGATTAAAGCCAAGCTTCAAACCTTTCAAGGGACAGGCTGTTCCTGGTTCACCTTTACGCCAGTGATGTGTCCATTCACAGCCTTTACTTAAATCATGGAGTTTTATCAGGGACCCCATCCCTGAGAGACTCCTGGTCCCCCTAAGTCTGCTGAAAGTCCTACTCAGCATCTTAGCACCTCTGCTCATCTTCTGGCATTGGAAGACGCTCTTAGGAGAAAACTGGCCAAAAGATCTAAGCTCTCCCCCGATGGGTTTCCCTCTTCTCACGGAGCTTGGCCCAATAATTCTTGATTGACTTCTATTACATCTGATACTTTCAAATATGCTTTTAAAATATATTATTTTGTCTCGCTTTTCTAGTCACCCTCAGCTGGAGAATGGGTTTGAACCACCAAGCCAGTGACTACCGGAAAGAGCACGTCAGCCATCACATCTGCAGGAAGCACGAAGCAAGAGATGGCGGGAGGGGGATGAACCTCCCAGCTGAGTCACACACATTTGCAAAACCTTCTCAGATGGTCCACACAACACTCCTGCTTGTACCTCATTTTCCAGAATGTAGTCCCAAGGCCACTCCTGGCTTCAAGGAAGGCTAAAGACTTTTAGCACAACATATTGCCTAAATAAAATCTGGGTTTTATTGCTAAGAAAAAAAGAGAAGAGCGGCTATTGAGTAAGCAGCAGAGTCTCTGCCACGTTCCTCGTCTATAAAATGGAAATATTAATACCTAACTTATGGAATTGATGTGACTATTAAAGGATATAATGCAGGTAAATGTCTTAGCACCGTGCCAGGGTGGACATTTGATCAATATTAGCAACAATATTTATTGCTATATAGTAATTTTACTATAATAGACTATTATATGACAAACAGGAAAAAGAAACAATCTTTTAACTTCCTTTTTTCTAGTTTCACAGTTACCTGAAGCCCCATATAAATTCACTCAGATAAACTTAGGAATGAAATTTCTACTATCATTGTTTTGTCTCAAATGATGGAGTATTTGCTTAGTATGGAATAGCTGTTTATAAATCTAGCAAATTAATAGGTATTAAAACCATGTAATTACACTCTGGATTTTCTTGCACTGTCCACATTTTTACACAGCTTCATTAACTTCAATCTAACAAATGTATAAATAAATGTAATTTACTTTTTATGCCTTTGTAAGATCCACATCCTATTAAACAATGCAATGCACACTTCAGCACAAATCCTTTTGTCAGATAAAGCTGATTTTTAGTTGGAAATATATAGGTATTGGCATTCTTCTAATAGCTTCTGTATGATATTTGGAGATGTTCTGAGAGTTCTTTGCCCTTATTTTTACCTTTTACCACAACCACACCCAGTGTTATACAGATGGGTATGCATAAATTACAAGGGGTCACAGAACTTTTCATTCAAGCAGCCACAACAAAATACACTATGGTATCCACCTTCCTCCAGGGATCAGATATGAGTGAGGTAGTAAGTGTACGTGTGTGCATGTGTGTGTGTGCATGCATGGATGTATGTTGGAACCCCAGCATGGCAATAGTGTCACTGCTGGTGATTATCAGAAGAAAAATTACCAGAGAGACACAAATTAATTACTTTATTATGCAGTGAGAATAAGAAGCTGAAAGTTGTTTCAGCAAATTCTATTTTTAAGCAAATAATTATTGGGTTTCCAATGCTCTAAATTAAGTAATTTTCCTCAAGACTTTCCTTAAGTCTCCCTCTTTGAACTCCAGTGGCTGGCAAAGAATTGCAGCTGGCTTTGGGATGGGCTTTGGATTTCATTTGTAATTATTTTTTTCAACCATGCTATCCTCAAAATGAAATCTCCTCAGCAGTGTTTTTCTTCCCCCAGTAATTAGGATTGGTTGTATTAAGTCATTCACAATTTTTCCCCCTTATTTTACAAAAGGTGGTATTGAGTAATATAAAGATTTAAAAAAAAAAAAAAAAAAAAGGAATTGGGGCTAGGCACAATGACTCATGCCTGTAATCTCAGAACTTTGGGAGGCTGAGGCAGAAGGATCACTTCAAGTCAGGAGTTCAAGACCAGCCTGAGCAACATAGTGAGACCCTGTCTCTACAAAAGAGAAAATAAAAATAAGCCTGGCATAGAGGTACACACCTATAGGAAGATCACTTGAGCCTCAGGCTGTCAAGGCTGCAGTGAGCTGTGATCATACCACTGCACTCTAGCCTGGGCAACAGAGCAGGCCCCTGTCAAAAAATAATAATAGTAACTTGGAACCAAGTCTAAGACCAGGTTATGCCACCTCACTGGTTTTGTGACCTTGGATATTATATTAATCTGGGTTCTCCAAAGAAATAGGATATTATATAGGATATATATATTATATTATTATAATAGGATAATATATCCTATTCTTTGGAGAAGCCAGAATATATATGTAGTATAAGGAATGGACTCGGCAGTTATGGAGACTGAGAAGTCCCAAGATCTGCAGTTTGCAAGCTGAGACCCAGAAGAGCTAATGGTATCGTTCCAGTCTGAATTCAAAGGCCCAAGAACCAAGAAAGTCAATGGTCTTAAGTTCCAATCCAAGTCCTAGTCCAAAGACAGGGGAGGACCAATGTCCCAGCTCAAAGAAGTCAGGTAGAGAGCGAATTTTTTCTCAGCATTTTGTTCTATTGAAGCCTTCAAGTAAGTATATGAGACCCACCCACATTGGGAAGGACAATCAGCTTTACTCAGTCGATAAACTTAAGTGTTACCCTCATCTAGAAACATCGTAATAGACACACCCCAGGTGTTTAACCAAATATCTGGGCACTGTATAGCCCAATCAAGTTGACACCTAAAATTAATCATCAAAGGTACCCCATAACCTTCACCTGTGCTGAAGAAGTGAGATAAGTATGTTAGCACCTTTGAAACTAAGAAGTACTGGATACACTTATTATGTATTGTTAAAATGGCCAAAAATGGCAACAAATAGCTAGCTACATAATAAGCATTATAATGGCTCCCTTTTTAGGACATTTTGAGGATTTATAATATGCTTGGCACTGACCTAAGGGCTTTACATACATTAATTTATTCAACCCTCACAATAACCCTTTGAGGTAAAGATTAGAGTTTCTCTAATTTACCCTTCAGCTACAGGAAGGTTAAATAACTTGGCCAAGATCACAGAACTAGCAGGTGGCAGAGCCCAGTTTCAAACCCAGATATTTTGGATCTCGAGTCCATGCTCTAACAGCCACACACCATCACCTGCCTGAGGCTAGTGGGGATGACGACCAGTCCAAACGCCTGAACACATCTGCTCACTTCTCTAGCCCTTTGCTTTTCAGCAATGGTGTCAGGCATCCCTTTAAAGTATTCTAAAGATACCCTAATGCAGAGACAGTTAGAAACATGGCCAGTTTTAACGAGAGGATACTCAAGATGGAGAGGAAAGGCAGAGAGGTCTGGGCATGAATAACTCATTGGGGTGTGGGTAGAATGGTTAGAACTAGGCTAGTGAATCATTGCCCATCAATCCACCATCAACCCATGCCCCCCAAGGTGGGGATATCACTCAGGGTGATAACATCTAATTCTTAGATTATTTTATCTGGTCACCAGCAGAATCTGAGAAGATGGAGAAATAGGGTTGGTGAAATTTCATAAGGGGAAGTAGAGAGAGGGAGGTCTGAGTAGAGGAACAGATGCTCAGTGGACCAGGCAGGGGTCCCCTGAGGGCAGGTTTACTGGTCAGTGGGCAGCATGAGAGCTCTGTGGTCTGAAGAAGGCCTATGTGAGATGAGCTCAGAGGTAGTGGTGGGCAGAGCAAGGGGACTCAGACAGCCATTGTCCACTGCAAGATCTTGTCTCTGCCACATCCAATAAGCACGATGTTCATAATTCCATTAACAAGAGTTACTAGATTTTGCAGAGACTGGCTCCTGTGCCTAGTAGGGTTTGTGGGAGGCTGAGGAGGGGACAAGGACAGAGCACAGGCAGGGCCAGGGTCTGTAAATGACCTCGGCAAATCAGGTGCCTCACTGAACTACCATTGACCCATCTATAAACTAGAGAGAATAATCCCAGCCTGGTTCATCTCACATGGTAGTCGTGAGAAACAACCGAGACAATGTACTTTGTAAATAGCATCTGGGAGAGCCAACGAAGACACCCCTCCAGGTGCCTGGACTCTGGGGCATCGCATTTCTGGCTTGCCAAACCTCAACTTTGCTCACAACTTTCCAACTTGAAACCAGAATAGAAGGGCAACCAAGCAAGCAAAGCACGATGTGCATGCAAAATCACCTTGTTTGATCTCAAAGTCGTGGGGATCAAAACCACGTAATGGAGCCTCTGCAACCTCTGGAAATTTGATCTCATTCAGGGACGGTGTTCAATAGAAGAAGTGTTCCTGGGCCCCAGGCAGTTCAAAACCTTGGCTAGATTGGCAAATATTTCAGCAGGAGGTTAGCAAAATTGATGTCAACTTAAATGAGCCTCCTCTGTGGTGCTGCAGAGGTCCATGTTTGCACTGCAATATTTTCCGTTACTGTGTAAAGAAGAGAGTGTCCCAGCACATCATCAGTGCAGGCTTTCATAGTAAGTGCCTGACACAGGGGTGGGCCAAACATAGAAAGCAGTGCTCAGAGGCAGTGGTAACACAGCCGAAGCTGGTAACATTGGGAGACTTGGGGAAGCATTTCCAGGCTACAGACTGCATTTCTGCAGCCTCATGAGGACCCTCAGCCAGCAGAGCAGCAACACTGCAAAGTGCATGAGCTCAGGCAGACCTGGTTCAAATCCCACAGTGCCAGGATTTGTGTAAATTTGAGACAGTGAACTTGAGTCACCATTGCCTCACTTACACGAAATTAGTAAAATAAGCCTACTCCTAACCCTGATTCCCACTTTCCTCTGGACTGGATAACAGACAGATATCTGAATGATGTGATGATCAAGCAGATGATGGTTGTACGCAGCCTAGTCTATAGGACATGCTCAGTCATTCCTGGTGCCTTTGCCTGTCCCCACTCAGACCGCTGAATTACATTAGAAGTGATTTCTGACAAGTAACTGATGGTCTGATTTTTAACAAGGTAAAGACTGGGAGGCTTTAATGCTGGCTACCCTAGAGAGCCTCAACCACAGGGAAGAGCTGCTAAGTGTGTGTGCTGATGGCCAGTGACAGAGCCCAGGCGGTCCTGGGCATCTTACTCTGTGCCTTCGACTCTTTTCCTTGATCTGAGGAACAAAGCCTGAAGGAGAAATAGCAGAGGACCAGGAGGTTAAGGAGTCAGTGGGCTCCAGCTCCCAAGACCTGGAAACACTAGAGGTTAGTGTTAAACATCAGGTGACAGAGGTCTCAAGAGAATCTTCAGCAGAGTCTCTGCCCCCAGGGCCCACAGTGTGCAGAAAGTGCCAAGTGGTGGGAATGGACAAGCCCTGGCAGGCCAGGGACATCAATAGAAGGAATTCCACCTCGTGGCCCATCATAGACCACTCCGTGTCTCATAGCTCCTTTGCCTCCCATGGCACAGTGCTTGATGTTTACAAGTGAGCCCCATGGAAAAAAGGGTAAATCAGTGGGAGTGAGGAGATGGGGGTGCAGGTGGGGGCAGAGGACTAGAGCCTATGCACATAACAAAATAATTCATTTAAATGGCATAGCATTGATGAAAGTCATTAGGTAGCTGTGTGTATGTGTGTTGTGTCTGTCGTCAGTTGCCGAGGTCTCTGGGGGCAGGAATCTTGCCTCGTTCCTGTCTGCAGTCCCACAGGAACTAGGACATATTAAGTATAAAAATCAATATTTTGAAAGAATATGTGAATGAACAAATTAAAGAAGCTCCGAGAGTCAATGTGTGGGCTGTGTCCAAGTGACTAGCAGAGACCCAGCTAGTCTGAGACCCAGCAAATGTGGAGAAAAGCAACAGGGAGGCCATTCCTTTGGCCTTCTGGTTACTATACCTGACTCCAGTCTCTCTCCTCCTGGTCTTTTCTGCCCACCACTTTCCAGGACTCGTCCATCTGCAACACTGCTTGATCCTGAATCTCCCTGCCTGGGTGCCTTCTATGGTTCCCTATTGCTCTCAGCATCAAAATCCTCTCATGACTTTTAAGCCTTTGCATTCTCCACCCACAAGCCTCTCCTTGCCCTTCACCGGCCACTCATTCCAGCCAGCTGCTCCCACTGACCACCATCACTCCTGCTCCTCCCTCCTTGTTTCCTGACCAAACCCAAACAGTGTCCAGGGATCAAGACCCATCTAACAGCTCCAGCTGTTAAGGACCTGTTTTGAAACCTCCAGGCTTCCAGTTTGGGCCATGCCATTTAGCAGGGTCAGATTGCAGGTCCTTATTCCCTGGGTTAATCCTGTCTCACCAATGAGACTATTAATTCCAAGAGGAGAGGGAAGCATGTCTACTCTGACCCCACTACCCAGCTTGCAACTGGCTGATAAATCAATTATTACAAATTATTGTAATTATAATTATAATGAGTATACTTGTATATTAATTGTATAATTGTATATATAATTGTAATAATTATATAATTGTAATAAATTATAATTGTAATAAAGTATTGTAATAATTATATTATAATAATACATTATTGTAAAATAATTTATTAAAGTCAATTTTAAAAGCCCTTCTGGGCTTCAGGCACAGGGATGGTGAAGACTGGGTAACATATATGAATGTGATGATTAAGCGGGATGATGGGTGTTGCCTGTCCTGAGGAGGGAGACAGGGACCCCATCAGCCAATAGTGATGAAGAGTGGTCAGTGCTCAGTTGGAGTTGGACGTCGGGGAGACACCAAGCTCACTCCACAAAACTTGCAAAGCCTGGTCTTCCCGAGGAGGTGATGGCTGAGGGAACCCCTCCCTCCCTGACCCAGATCAAACCAAAACTCACCTTTCTCCATCCCACCGGGTTCATGATTCTCATCTCCCCTGATAGATTTGGCCAGGTTACTTACATCTCTGGGCCTCTATAACTTCATTTGTAAAATAATTTTAACAAACCTAATCCTGATCCTAATCCAGTCTCTAACTCTAACCTTAACGGGATGATGAACTGCTAGCAGGACTATGGGATGTTTAAGCTGGATAAAGCCTATCCTACATGCAGGACATAAGAAGTGTCCATCATTATTGGTTCCTTTGCCCTTCCCTGCTCTGACCACAGACCTTAAGTTTGGGGATCCAGGCTTATCTTGGAGCTCAGTGTTATTGTTAGTTGAACTTGTCCTGAGAGCAGTTAGCAGTTTCTCAGCTAAGCAGATACTTAAATATATGGAGGTCTACCTGTAATTTACCTGATGAGAAACCTCTTCAGCAGACTGTAATGCCTAAGAATCTCCAGAAAGGAGATTTCAGGCACACCTGCAGAAGTGTCAGGGACTTGATGTAAGTATGTCTAATCCTCCTAAAAGTCATGAAAGTGGTTATTGCCCCTATTTAACAGATAAGAAAACTGCAGTTTCTAGAGGTCAAGTGTCTCAAGACCTCACAACAAGTCAGTGGAAGAGCTGGGGTTTCAGTTTCTCTCCGACTGCAGGAAAACTCCAGTGGAGTCACTCTTCCAGCCAGGATCATTTAGAAGTAAGGGGAGGGCAGTGGACTGATGAGGACCTTTTAGTGACTCTTAGGTCATATTCAGGGAGGCATCAATTCTGTCATTTCGCTGTTTTCTTGTAAGACTTTAGGTAAATTACCTTTCTTCTCTGTGGACCTCAGGCTGGTTTGTTTTTTAAAGTCCTAACGTTTTAGGGCTAAGATAGACCGAGATGGGAAGGAGTTTGAGGCAAGAAGGGGCAATTTCAGATAAATGACCTCCCTATCAGCACCAACCTTATAGGAGTCTCCATGGATTCCGCTAGTTTGAATACAAATCACATCTCTCACTTCCAGAACCAGTTTCCCTAAAGCCATCATCCAAGTCAAACCCTGAGCCCTACTTCCTGCCTTTGCAATCCATGCCTTCCTGAATCACCAATGTTCCCCGAGTTCTTCTGCTCATTAGCTGGTCAGACCCCACTGCCTGCCCGCCCCAAGGACCATCATCAGCATTGAGAAGGAATCCAAAAAAGAGCAGTATGGCATGTTAGAACTGGGAGGCACTCAGAGACCACCTACGGTCCCCTCCTTTTACAGGTGAGGAGACAGGCCTTGCAGGAGCTAAGAGACTCCCCACAGCTCCACAAATACCAGCTGCGAAGCCGCCCACACACGTGCTCCTAGGCTCTTACTGTCTGACGGTGGATCACGACTCCATGGAAATTAGATGGATCAGCAGGCAGTGGCAATTGAATGTAGTGGGCTACAGGCGTGGGGGCTGTCAGGAAAAACAGTGCTCAGAGTGATCAAAAAATGTTTCCTGAAATAAATGTGTGGTGAAGCCAGCATTGAAGAATGTAAAGAACATGGAGAACTTTGCTTGAAGATTTTGAAGCAGAAATACGTCTCAGAAATTGTGGCACAGAACGTTGCTTGTGGTTAGTTGTCTATGCCAATATCTGATCTCCCTTTCTTCCTCAAAAATAGATTTCCTGATTTTTCGCCACTAGGTACATGAATACCCAGAGTAAGAACGACATTTCCCAGCCTCCTTTGCAGCCAGGTATGGCTAAATGACTAAGTTTTGGCCAATGAGATTTAAGATGAAAGTGCTGTGTGCAACTCCCAGGAAGCTTCTGTAAAGAAATGAGCATGCCCTTCTCCCTTCCTTTCTTTCTTCCCACTGGAATGCAGATGCGATGACTGGACCCTGAGCAGCTATCCTGGGCCATAAGGCAGCATGTTAAGGCTGGCAGAGCTGCAACATAGCATGCTCTTGTCAAAATAACACTAGTTTTGGATGGCCTACTACCAGCTTCTTTACATTAGAGGTATGAACTTCTGACTTGTTTAAGTCACTTATAGCTGTCTTTTTCCCCAAAACTGAACCTAATTCCAGCTAATTCAGAGATAGAAAAGAAATAAATTCAGAAACCCCTAGGAAAATCCAGAAACCTGAAAGAGAAGCTGGTCTTGCAGGGAGTTGAAGTGAATGGAGAAGAATCACTGACATTCTGGTGGATTTGGTGGATGTTTTAAGAGATTAGTTGTATTAGTCTGTTTTCACACTGCTGATAAAGACATACCCATGATGGGGCAATTCACAAAATAAAACAGTGTATTCGACTTACAGTTCCGCATGGCTGGGGAGGCCTCACAATTATGACAGAAGGCAAGGAAGAACAAATCACTTCTTACGCGGATGGCAGCAGGCAAAGAAGGCTTGCGCAGAGACACTCCCGTTCTTAAACCTATCAGATCTCGTGAGATCCATTTACTATCACGAGAACAGCACTGAAAAGACCTGCCCCCATGATTCAATCATCTCCCACCAGGTACCTCCCACAACACGTGGGAGTTATAAGAGCTACAAGATGAGATTTAGGTGGGGAGACAAAACCAAACCATATCACTAGTGGTTCGCATATTTGAGTGTGCATCAGCATCACCTGGAGAGTCTTTTCAAACACAGACTGCTGGGCCCCAACCCCAGAGTCTCTGATGCCATTAGCTTGCGGTGGGCCCTGAAAATGTGCATTTGTAATGAGTTAGTAGGTTGCTGATGCTGCTGGTTCAGGGGACCAAACTTGAAGAACCATTGTTCTAGGCTCTTCAAAGACACTTACCCCAACTCAGTTTTCTTGCGTGAGCCTCAGCTTTGTGGCTCTAACAAGGAGATATGATTTTCAGCTGCTTTCAAAGACCAGGGAATGTGGGGAGGCAGGAAGGGTCTGAACAACAGCTTGGGCAAGCTGAGCATCCAGCAAAGAGAAGATTTGTGATGCAAATGATTTACTGGTGTTCAGCTGGGAGCAGAAGGGATTTCAATATGGTGAGCCAAATCCAATTCATTACCTGACAATTAGCTCTAAATTAATGCAAGACTGTGCCGTCTGAATGTGCTGTAAGGGAGAAGGTCCCTGACAGCTTGAGATGGGCAGGATCTGAGACATCAGTCTTGGCTGGATTCAGAGAGAGATTTTTGCCAGCTTGCCTGTGTACTCTGAGCTCAGAGAATGGCCAACACCCTACTCAGACGCCCTTTCCAATTGCACTCCCTCTAGGTTTAGTCCTCATTAACCCAGCCATACCCCATCCAGGATGGACTTGGTCTCCTCTGCCCTGGCACCTCCAGGTTTGTTTCTCAAGAGACTGCCTTTTGCTTGCACACGGGCTGGCTGCTAATTCTCTTGCAGTGAGATGCTGTAGAATGAAACTCATTATGTTTTATAGGAGCAAACTGTTAGCATTGTGTGAGTATATTTGACCTCCTCAAGTGGAAGTTGTAAATCCCTGGAGGATAGAAATTATTTTCCTTCTTTCTTTAGTTAATTATCTCCCCTACTTTTTCCCTCCCCTCCCTTTCCCCTACCTTCCTCCATCACTTTCCCACAGGGCTCCTGATGTAGTGCACACAGGAGTATGACTGTAATGAATGATGACCTGCAGTTTGAGCATCCTTGGGACTTCATTTATTTATTCATTAAACATTATGTGCCAGGATACAGGTCATCATGGCCTCTGTCCACATAAAATTCATAGACTAGTGTAAGAGACAGGCAACTGAGGAGTTAAAAGTCAGACCCTAGGGTCCTAGGGCATGTATGTGGAGTGGGGGCACAGGCACTTTGCAGAGAATCCTCTAAACATTCTAGCTGGCCGTGTGGATCCTCTTTCCCCTTCCCAGGACAAGCCTCAGGGCTGCCAATTGCCTACAGCTCCCACCCTCTGCTGAGGATGCAAAGACGTCGCTGTCTGGGGTTGGCTCTGAAACATAAAGGTAAGGAAGGCAAAGAAATGATGGGGAACAGGAGGACCACAGGGGCTAGATCTGCCGCTTCTCCCTTAAACATCCTGCAGCCCAAATACCCCTCAAAGCCCCTTCCAGTGGGAATCTTTCCTTCCCCAATACCACCTTCTAGCAAGTTCAATAACCTCATATTTACATCCTTGATAAAACTCTTTTAAAGTCTGTTGACAGTTTCCCTTGGTTCGGACAAATGTCCCTCAGTTTTTTCTCTTCTTGTTTGACATTGCTGAACTGTCACGCAGACGGAAGACAGCCAAGTCCATTCCCACCCATTGGTCAGATTCTCTCTCAAAAACAATTAGATTATTTGTGGAATGAATCTGCATTTTAAAAAATTAAGAGATACCAAATAACATTTGCATAGTGCTTTACCAAATGCTGTAACTTTCATATTTTATTTGGTTTCCCTGATCATTCTTGGAATTCCCCCCAATTTTACAGAAGAGCAGTAAATGTCATGGACCAAGGCCTAAGCTCTGGCCTTTGGCTCCCCAGTCCAGTGCTCTTCCCAGTAGACCCTCCCTCTTTACTAGGTGTAGCAGATAATGTCCACATGACACAGGCTCAAAAAAATGTGTGTGTGCATGTGTGTCTGCATGTCAGCCTCAACCTTCCACCCACCTTCTCCACCACTGCCATCACACCTGCCATTCCTGGGTCAGAGTTGCCAAGGAGAATTAAAACGTTATGTTCAGTGGTTTGTCTGTATCAGCCAGGGTTCCCCAGAGAAACAGAACCAGCAGAAGTGGGGTGTGTGTGTGTGTGTGTATATAAAATATTTACTTTTTATTTATTTTGAGGAATTGGTTTATGTGATTTTAGAGTTGGCAAGTATGAAATCTGCAGAGCAGGCTGGAAACTCAGGCAGGAATTCATGCTGCAGTCTTGAGGCAGAATTTCTTCTTTCCTGGAAAAACTTTAGCTTTTGCTCTTTAAAGCCTTCAACCAATTGGATCAGGTCCCACCACGTGATAGAGGGCAATCTCCATCAGTTGAAGTGAGCTGACAGTAGATGTTAACCACATCTACGAAACACCGTGGTTAGTGTCTAATATTGCAACCTTACCAAGCTGACACATACAGATGACCATCCCATCATGTCCAGTTGCTGGTGATCCCAGCTAGAAGACATGAGGCAGAAGAATTTGGGGTAAACAGAAGTATCCCTTCTAATCAGAAACCCAGAGATAGGATGCCAGGAAAGGGACCATTCCCCACATAAGACTCAGGGAAAGGGTGACTACTTCGGTCCCATCCTGCCAGGAATTTGAGAGGTGTATTCCTGCCAGAGAGGGAGTCTGAATAAAACTCCTCTACCCAGAGCACAGGCCCTGCACCCTCCCACAGCAGCCTCTGTGGCGTGGGTTCCGACCAGCTCTGCTCAAAGACTTCTGTGCTAGGAAGAAGGTGGGGTCACATCATGGCATCAGGATTCAAACACCATCAGGAGCCAGGAGTGGGATACGTGAAGGGCTGGGAGCTGTGGCCAGAGGCAAGCTGGACAGGGACACTTTGTCCACAAGCACCTGACAGTCATCTTTGAAATCACAGCAGGAACAAGGTGCCTCAGAGAGCTGGGGGTCACCAGTCTGCCACCTTACTCGGAGGTAATGAAAGCCGCAGCCTGAAAGCCACAAGTGCTGAGTCACAGAGTCCGTGGAGAGATTCTGCAGATACAAAGAAAATGGGAAAAATACCTGATACCAACTAGGCTCAAAGACCCCAACACCTGCTCCCCATCTGCAGCCCCTCTCAAATCCTGGAGCACTGATGAGCTCAGTCCTCACACTAATCCTCACCCTCCTGGAAAACAGTAACCCCAGGATTGATTTTTCCTGATTACATTATTTCCTAAGTTTGATAAATAACACCTGCCCTATTCTATGGCTTTCCTCTGACTCTGTTTATTAAACAATGCTTGAGATTTTTCTTCTTGCATGATAGGTACTAAAGGCACAAAATTCAAACTCATCATATCAAGGGGAGGGCTCCAGCCATCCGTGGCTTTGCATCAGGCAGTGAGTGACGTTTTATTTGCCAAGGGCTGAGCAAGGCCAGGAACTGAGGCAGCACAGCTTTAATGGAAAGAGGTTTGGTTCTGGAGTCAGACCTGGGAGTCATCCTGGTGCAACCTCAGCCCCTGTGTGACCTTTGGCAAGGACTTAACCTTCATAAGCCTCAGCATGAAAATCGTCTGAAAATAGGGTTTTCCCATCCATAAAATGAGAATTGTTGAGGCATCCATAGTATGGAAAAGAACCTTTGAAAGTGTAAAGTGCACATAAACACAGGAGTTAACCCACTCTCCAACCTGTTTATAAATCCCTCCTGAGCCTTGTCACCCACACCACCTCAGGCAGTCCCTGCTTTGGGACTAGCGTGGGTTACTGGTGCTGTGTCATACACCACCACAAATGCATCAGCTTTTTTTTTTCTCTTGGAGGTAGAGCCTTGCTATGTCACCCAGGCTGGAGTACAGTGGCATAATCTTGGCTCACTGCAACCTCCACCTCCCCTGTTCAAGCAATTCTCCTGCCTTGGCCTCCCAAGTAGCTGTGATTGCAGGTGACTACCACCTGGTTGATTTTTGTATTTTTAGTAGAGACGGGGTTTCTCCATGTTGGCCAGGTGGTCTCGAAGTCCTGACCTCAGGTGATTCGCCCTCCTCGACCTCCCGAAGTTCTGGGATTACAGGCATGAGCCACCATGCCCAGCCATGCATCAGCATTTGAAACAACTTTTTTTTATGCTCAAGGATTCTGCTGGTCAAGAATTCGAACAAGGTGTATTAGTCTATTTTCACACTGCTATAAAGAAATATCTGAGAGGATAATCTATGGAGGAAAGAACTTTAATTAACTCACAATTCTGCATGGCTGGGAAGGCCTCAGGAAACTTACAATCATGGCAGGAGGTGAAGGAGAAGCAAGTACTTTCTTCACGAAGTGGCAGGAAAAGGAGAGAGTGAAGGAGGAACTGCCAAACACTTAATAAAGCCATCAGATCTCAGAAGAACTCACTCACGATCATAAGAACAGCATGAGGGAAATCACCCCCATGATCCAATCACCTCCCACCAGGTCCCTCCTTTAACACGTGGGGATTACAATCAGAGATGCGATTTGAGTGGGGACACAGAGCCAAACCATATCACAGCACAAGGCAAGAATTGCTTCTCTCTGCTCCACAATGTCTGAGGGCTCAGCTGGAAAGAGTCAAAGGCTGGGGTGACTCAGTGACTACCTACTGGAATCATCCAAAGACCTATTCACTGATACACCTGGCTGTTGGCTGAGGCATCACCTGGGGCTGTTGGCTACAACACCTCCACATGGCCTCTCCACGTGATTGCTTGGGCTTCCTCATAACATGGTGGCTGGATTCCAAGAACAAGTGTCCCAACAGAGCCAAGTGGAAAATGTATTGCCATTTATTTATTTATTTATTTATTTATTTATTTATTTATTGAGACGGAGCTTTGCTCTTGTTGCCCAGGCTGGAGTGCAATGGCATGATCTCAGCTCACAGCAACTTCCGCCTCCCGGGTTCAAGTGATTCTCCTGTCTCAGCCTCCTGAGTGGCTGGGATTACAGGCATGTGCCACCACGCCCGGCTAATTTTGTATTTTGAGTAGAGACAGGGTTTCTCCATGTTGGTCAGGCTGGTCTTGAACTCCCAACCTCAGGTGATCCACCCGTCTCAGCCTCCCAAAGTGCTGGGATTACAGGCATGAGCCATCATGCCCAGCCTAATGTATTGCCTTTTATGACCTAGTCTCTGAAGTCCCATAGCATCACTTCAGCTATAACTGCACATCCACTCAGATTCATAGGGAAGAAATACAGGTCCTACCTCTAGATGGAAAGTCCCACTATAAGAATAACGTGTGGGATGGAAGATAGTGTTGCAGTCATTTTTGGAAAATTCAATCTGCCATCAAGTCTGAGTCACTAGATGAATGAACAAGCTGGCAAGTTAGAATTTTGAACCAGGAATGGAACTTGGCGGATGTTGTCTCCCCCTATTCCTGGTCATTTCTGGCTCCAGATGCCCACTGAGGTCAGCACAAGTTGTACCCATATCAGGAAATCTGACCGAGGCAAAGTTCAAACCACGAAGTCTTCTAAGGAAAAAGAAGGACAGACTGCCCTTTCCTCCCACTCCTGACCTCCCTGCCTCCTTGGAGACCTAAGCTTGTCTTGGTCTTTATGTCTCCCCGTTTTCCAGAATGATTGCTGCCTCCCATCCTATGGGCAGCGCTCCCCAGGGTCTGCAGCTCTGGGGTGTTTGTAGCACACCCTGCTACTTGGGAACTTACTGCAAATGCAGAATCTCCACCCCACCCTAGACCTACAGAACCTGCATTTGAACAAGATCCACAAGTACTTCTTATGCTTACTAAAGTCGCTGCAGCACCAGAGTAGAGGAAAGAGAACCTGGTTTGAAAGCTGTCACTGGGCTTCAATTCTAATTCTAGCTTTGCCCACTTATTAGCTGGACAAAACCATGCAAGTTATTTAACCTCTCTGGGCCTCGGTTTCCATAATATGTAAATTCGGTATGATGACAGCTGTCTCAGTGTATGTGTATGTGTGTCTGAGAGACAGACAGAGATGGAAACAGAGAGAGACAGAGAGAGACGGAGTGGTTTTTCCTCCCAAGGCAGAGAACCAACATGTTTCAACTCTAAAGGCCAAGCACCACTGTCAGCCCCGCCCTGCAGGGTGGAGACCTCTCCCACAGCCTCTGCCTGCTGTGGGGTCCATCAGGAGGCTGTGGTGGTCCGTGAAAATGGCGAGCAGCTAGCGTGGCAGGGAGACAGCAAGGCAGACCTTTCCTCTGGAGTGGCCAAAGCGGGAGGCTCAGGGAGTCCCCTCCCAGGAGAGAGCTGTCTCTCTGAAAGGCAAGGGAGTCTTAGGAAGCCTGCTTGCCTTTGGAGATGTTATTATTTCTAACAGAGACTGTTTATCACCCACTTACAGGAGTTTTGACTGGGGCTTTTTGTCACCCTTTAGACTCTGGAAATTAGGTCAATCCGCTTCAGAATTTACTTGAGCCAGGAAACCTGACTTGAGGTGGCAGCAAAGGGGCCCCACCAGCGGGCTTAGGGAGGATTCACAGAACCACAGTCCTTGTGCCCAGGGCAGTCACAGAGGTCACCTCAGCTCTCCCCGCCATGACAACAGCCACTGATGCCAAGGCCTGCCAGGCTCCAGGTGTGTCTGTGAGAATGGGGGAGGGCCTTAAGTAAAAATCATACATCGGTATCATCCTGGAAAGCAGGAGGAAGACAGGGAGAAATGTTAACGGGATCGTTAAATATTCAGTCCCTCTAAGCCTTTATTCAAAATGTTCTCGAGAATGATCTCATCCTTCCCTGATGCTGCAAGCTGTGAAGCAAGCTTGGGTCCCACTATATCAATACCAATAGCTGGAAGTCCTTCCTTACGTCTAACTTAAAGACTTACTGCTCTAAGTATCTGCAACTAGCTTCTCCCAGCACCTTGAATATAATGAGTTTTCTGTCAATGCATGGTGCATTGTTGCTCTGGAAGACTGTCCCCCAAGGAAGGCAGAGAAAAATCTCTTCATAGCTTTCCGGCTTTCCTGGCAGGTCTGGTTTCCTTAAGGCTAGACAGCCTGAGTGTGCTAAGGGTCTTACTAGGCCCACTGGCCTCCTCCCCACAAGAGTCCAGACAGGTGATCAATGCTGAAATTGTCCTTCACAACTGGGTACAAAGCTGTGGGGACATTTGATTTTCTTTTCCCAAAGGAAACTCACATTGAGGTGCCTCATTGAAGTAGAAATAAAAACTAGGGAAATACTGCATCACAGATATCAGGGACTCTGTAGCAGGAAATTTGTTTCAGAAAAAGATCCGGCTGCTGATCCTCAGGGTAACCAAGCCTCGGTTTGTCTTCTGTACTGTGGCCTTTCTGCGAACGTATAATATGTCTGTTTGTTTAGTTGCCCTGTAAAGTTCAGGCAAATCTAGGTAATTGTATAGATACTGTTCTCCAGTTATTTATTAACACATTTCAAAACATTTCTGCAGAATGTGCTGGTGCTATAGCAGGCACCTCCTCGGAGCCTAGCATCTGCAGGCAGGATTGAGTGTCCTGGGACGGGTCATCTCCGAGTCCTTGGAGCAGGGACACAGAGGTCCTCACTCAGCGTCTTCTGAATCACTGTGTGGCTGCAGGCCAAGTCTCTTTCCCAGCACAGCCACACCCTGCTGGAAATGAGAGGCAACGGAGGAAGCTGATTAAGTGAAGTTGTGGAGCTTAGGAGCAAGGAGGAGGGGCTGACAGCAGAGCAGACCTTGAAGGCAGGTGCCCCAGGGAGGGAGCGGGGAAAGAGCAGGCCTCCTCCATGCCACCTGGCTGATCCAGAGTCACCTAATCGGGGTAATACAGATGAGTTCTGATGATGAGATCCCCACATAACCAGACTGGGAGAAGCCCAGCCCCACAGCCCGGGGTTGTGACTGGCATGGCTACAAAGGCAAAAGGTTTCCCTGAAGATTTTCTCTCAGCCCGTACAGATCTGGGTCTGGCTTTGGAGTTGAAGGCAAAGATTGAGGGGTCTCTAATAGTGGGGTGGGGGTCCTCAGGCCCCTGTCTGTGTGGGAAAAACATGGAGGACTTGCTAAACTTTGATCCCAGACTGTGGACTGATTACAGGCTACCATGGGAATGGACCGGATTAACCAGCCGAAGGGGTCAGTATCTGACCTGTGGCTGACGAGGTCCCTGGATGCCTCACCAGGAAAAGCCAGCCTTCACCTTCCTGGAAATTCCCCCGTGCTTTCTAATCACAGTGTAGCTGCTCAGTGTCTCAGTTCCTCCCGGGAGGATTATCTATCATTTTAGCATGCCAGCACCCTGTCAAACCCATCTATTCATACAAATGTGCTAATAGGAGAGCCTCCTTTTTCTTCCAGAAGCTTCTGTCACAGGCAGAGGAGGACAGAAAAAAAGGACAGGACAGGAGGGGGAAATGGGAGAGGAGCAGCCTACAGCATTAGGGACCCACATTGCAGTGATTGAGAGGAGAGAACAGAGGGAATCATGGCAGACCCATGGAGGTGGTGTTTATGACAGATGGGGTCCTGCAAGGGAACACTCTGCTCATCAATGCAGAGGCAGATAACTAACATACCTGCAAGAGGACCAGCTCCTGGGAGCCATCCTGTGAGGTACTATGAAATCCCCATATGTCATTTCACATGTCTGTATATTTGAGTCTGCATGTGGGGTGATGGAGGTGAAAAGAGTTTACACTACCCACCACAAAGAATTCCTATCCAAGATGTGCCCGTGGAAGTTACCAGAACCTCCCACCATCCCTCCTGGCCTGCCCCACCCTCTCCCTCCTGGGTGATGACCCTACTCTGCCTTCTCCCATTCCCCGATCAAAATTCCAAGATCTAGGGCCTCCAACTCCATTTCCACCCATAACTCTCCTCAGGAACTACCTTCCAGGGGGCCCTGTTAGAGCGAGCTCATGTAAACGGTAAATGGAGTCACTCAGCAGCAGCTGGCAAGTGTTTTCAATGAGTTGGAAAATCAGGTTGAAGGTATGGTGAAATATGGTGCTTACAGAGAGGCCCAGATGCATGGGCTAAGTACTTTGTGATTAGGCCTGCCTTACCCATTCCACCCTCCAGCCCCGTCTCTTCACCCTCCTTCTTTCCTTCTCCAGAGTTTTTAAAGTTAAAATGTGCCTGCGTATTTTATTAATATCTTGTTAGAGAAGCTTCTTCAAGCGAGTGGTTCTTTGCCTTAGGGGTCAATGTGATCTTTTTTGTACATGTGTATAGCAGGATATGTTGGCTTGTAAATGTGCGTGAGTTTCTGAGTGTAGGTGCTGAATAAATGTTTATTGATGATGCCTACCTATGCAGTCTGCATGGTGCTTGTATTTCTATTACATGTGCATTTGCACATCATATACATACAGAGAGAGAGAGAGAGAGAGAGCGCGCGCGCCTTGCTTCCAGAGCCATACATGCTCTATTTTCAGTTTCTGAATGTCCTAAGAGGTTATATCCTGTCTACATGGATGAACTGAGAGCACACTTGGATTTCTATCAAGATATGTTCTCCTAATTCACCAGAACCCCCACTTCCTGCCCATCGCCTACACACAGCATCCCACGCCATGCAGTGCAGGGAAGCACCTTCCTCAAAGCTCAGCTGCCCACCTCTGAGCAGGTGCAAACCCACCCATTGCATCCTCCCATCCACCCTTTTTGCCCTCTGACTCTGCTCTCCTCCTAAATGGTCTCTCTTTCCTCCCTACCTCCTCCTCCTTCATTTTCCTTCTCCAGAGAGGCAGTGGTTAGGTGTGCTTGACCGGGATTCACCAAGTGCAGACATCAAAACAGTAAAGGGATGTGGACACCATCTCTAACCTCTCGTTTCATGACGGGCTAATGGAGGCTCAGGGATGCTGAAGGATTTCTCCCGTGTACCCAAGGTAGGTCACAGAAGAGCCTGCGTCAGAGCGTGTGTTTTCCCAGCCTTTCCCACAACCTGGCCCCCGGTGGAGGAAGTGCTTCCCCTCCACCGACCCCTGCCTCCCACATCAGAGGTGCCGCATCCAATGAGTGTGGCCAACCAAGCCCACCAGGGGGTGAAATGAGTCACCTCGACTGTCTCTAGGATGGAAACTTGGTAGGGATTCTGGTTCCTGTGAGCAGGAGGAACGCGAGATGAGAGGCAGGAGGACCGACCCTGCTGCTCTCGGGCTCTCTGTGACTTCACAGAGGACAACTTTGGCCCCTCCCCGCCCAGCTCAGGCAGGTGCACGTCAGTGAACTCTGTCCAACAGGCGGAGTCCATGGAAAGGAAGGACAAGATGATGTAAGCATGAGATCCCAGATGCTGGCCCTGGAAGGGTTTTAGGGACCATGTCCTCATTCAGCGTCCTTGCATTATACAGAAACTGGGCACATAGAGGCTCCAGGACTGGCCAATTTGCCACCGGGACCGGTCCCAGGCTTTGCACTCCCAGAGTGCTGTCCCATTTACAAACCCTCGCCGTCCATTCCTTTTTGGAGTGAGTTCTGGTGGCACTCCTATAGGAACAGCGTGTGGGGAGGCCTAGGTGTGGCCTGGCCTCAGGTGAGGACACCATCCAGGTGACCCGGCCGCTGCGTCTCTGCTCTTTGTGCCACACCCCAAGTCCCTTTGCTTCCCGGAGATGGAGCAGATGACAGGGGTGCACGGAGGAAGCGGGCCTGGGGACACACGGTGTGCCGAGCTCTTTTGTCCACCTGGGTAGCCCTCCGCAAAGCCACTGCTCCCGGCTTCACGCGCCGGTCCCCAGGCAGCCAGCAGTTGGCGAGGAAGGGGCTGCGGCCGCGCGGTTCCTTCTCCAAGGACAGGCACGCCCTCTGCTGCTAGAACGAGGAAGCGCGAGCCCGGCCCGGCTCAGAGCCCGAGCTTGGAACCCGCAGCCGCGCGCACCCACCAGAGAAGCCGGCTTAGTAAAGCCTGCCGCCGCTAACGCATCCAGAAGACTTTCCCTTTCCAGGGTGCTCTGACTCAGACAGGGGGGTATAGAACCTGGGAGAAGGAAGAGGGGCCGCCTGAACTCTGTGAGGAAAGGGAGGGAAACCTTGCATTTGGGATTTAGGACAAAATCCTTGCATTTGGGATTTAGGTCAAAATAGTTACATTTGGGATTTAGGCTCCTTCCCCATCCTTTGTCCTCTCCACGAAGCTCCTCTCACCCCAACCACCAAACTGTGCCCATGAAGTGAAGGGCCCATTAAGGAGTCTGTGGGAGCCGCAGTGTCTGGAGATTTCACTCCGCCATCTCTTGAGCTCTGGGAGAAGTTTTAAAATGTTCACTTTGGCAACTTTCAGCTTGGTTCAAAGCATGGTGTCTCCGCAGGAAGAGTACAGGACTGGGAATGAGGCCTCCTGGAATCTGGTTCCATTTCAACCACTCTTTTCCCCTGTGCTAAGTCACATGTCCTCTCTGTGGCTCAGTTTCCTGACCTATTACATGGGCCTCTCATGTCCTGGAAAATTCACTGAGGTACCAGATATGCTACAGCATTAGCAAGCAGTAGTGCCACTGCCCTGCTCTGGCTGGGTTGGCTTTCCCTGGAAACTGGCAGTGGTAAGAGGAGGGTGGAGACAGAGCCTCCGGCCATCTCCCCTGCTCCTCGCCCCTGCTGGGACTCCCACTGTGCAGTATTTCCCTCTCATCTCTGGACAATCCCACGGACTCCTTCCTTCAGGCAAGGCATCCCCAAGGATGTGCAAATAAAAATGCTGTTGGTGGTGGGGGCAACATATTCAGTGAAAATGCACCAGGGACACTGGCTGGGGCTGGAGCAGGAGGGGGGTGAGGGGAATACTGCTCGAGGAAAGCGGGAGGGACCGGGGAAGAGGTCCCCGGACAGCACCAGCTGGAGGGTCCTAGCATGGGGCCTTGGAGGCAGCAGGGAAAGGAAGCCTCTCTGATTTTAGAATGTTCGTGGAGCCAGCCCTGAGTTGCTTTCCTTGTCAGATCACAAGCATAGGCTTTGGGAAGAACTGGTGAACAAACTGTAAGGTGGCATTCTCCTTGTGCCTAGGACAGCTACTGACCCCCTCAGCCTCACCTCATCCAGAAATTGGGGGTGTAAAACCTATCCCAATGCAAGTAACCCGCTTCACTCAGTAAGCAGCACAGAAGTGCACAAAATTATTGTTGTTGTTATCATGATCATCGTGGTCCTATCAGGCCTAACCCTCTTACGTTCCGCATGATGTTCCCTTACTTGAATTTCTGTTTCCTCATCAACAAAAGTCATGTTTGTCCCTCCTTAGTTCTGGGGGTTGTGGTGGGGAGGAGGAAAAAGACATCCCTGGTGCATCAGCAGAGGAATGTCCCTGAGGGACCCGAAATACTATTATTGAAGGCTAAATGTTCCGTGGCTAAAAGCTGCTGTAGCGATCTTTGCATCCACTTGATTTGAATGGGCACATTACTGTAATGTCCTAGTGCTGCAGTCAACACAGGGAAGGTTGAGCTATTTGTAACAAGATGCATGAGCAGCATAAAGATCAAATGGTGGAATAGAACACGTCTGGCTCACCTGAGAAAACAGGGCTAGTGGCTTTGAATATGGCTGGAATCCATCCATGGCCGCCTGCCTCAGAAACACTGCCTGGGGCTTCCTGTACGGAGGACTGAAGAGACAGGAGCAGGTGGAGAAAGAAGGCAAGTGTGAGGAGGAGAGAGACAAAGACAAGCCACTGGACACCATGAAAGAGAATCTAGTCAAAATTCCAGCTCCAAGGGCATTATGGATGCTAAGAGTCCCGTCCTCCACCTGCAGCTCTGAGAATACCGCCTGTCCTCTAGCAAGCTTTCTCCAAACCCTCATATCTGGACCGAGCTCCTCGTTCTTGGTGTCAAGCTGTTCCGGTGAGCAGCTCCAGGCTATTTCTCCCCCTGCGCTCCCATCCACAGGGACAGAGCACGCCAGCACTGCAGGTCTCCAAGGCTCCATTTGGAACAGGGGTGATGGGGCGATTGATGCCCTAGAAGGACTAGGGAGGTGGCAGGAGATGGAACTGGACAGGCTGGACAAAAACACTTGCAGACCCTGATCAGCACGCCCTCCAGGCCAGCGCTGCCTTTTAGCTCATCTCCATTGTCCTCCATCAGCTCCTCCCCAGAACTTCATTTGAAACTAATATTGGGAAGGGTCTGGGTGGAATGCCATTTGGCTGAAATTGAATCCCCTATGGGATGGCCAAACACTCATCCTCCTTTTTATTTTCCTTCCAAACCCTGGGAAAGTCTCTGGGTCTTGTTTTGTTATCTGCAGAGTAAGATCAGGATTTCAGGCTCTCTACGGACCCTCCTCACTTCTACCTGGTGACCCGCATAACTCACGCCCTCTCCCGACATCACATGTGGCATGGACTCACACTCACGCTCAGCATTCAGTTCTATTTCTCAGCCTCGTCTCCACACGTGGTGTCCCTTTGCCCTCCTCAAAGCAAGTCTGGTACCTTTCAGCACTGACATTCTGATGGCTGCCTCCGCCCTCCTCACCCTCCCACTTATCACAGGAGAACTTCCTCCCGGCTCCCCCTCACCACACTGGCTGCTTTATGCCATTCATTTTTATTATTATGGCAAAATATGCATAACTTATTTTTTATCATTTTGACCATTTGTCAGCATTCAATTTGGTGACATTAAGTGCATTCACAATATTGTGTAACCATCACCACTGTCTCATCATCCCCAGTACAAATTCTGTCCCCATCCCCAGATAACCTCTAATCTACTTTGTCTCTATGAATTTCACTATTTTAGGTTTCTCTTATAAATGGAATATGCAGTATTTGTCCTTCTGTGTCTGGCGTATTTAGCCTAGTACGATGTTTTCAAAAAGTCTATCCATGCTGTAGCATATATAAAAATTTCCTTTCTTTTGATGACTAAATAATATGTCATGGTATGGATATACCACAGTTTACTTATCCATTCATCCATCAATGCACACATGGGTTGCTTCTACCTTTTGGCTGTTGTGAATAATGCTGCTATGAACATTGATGTGCAAATATCCCTGCCTTCAATTTTTTTCAGGATCTACCTAGCAGTAGGATTGCCAGATCCTATGGTAATTTTGTGTTTATATTTTTGAAGAGCTGCCAAACTATTCACAGAGGTTGTACCATTTTGTATTCCCACCAGCATTGTATGGTGGTTCCAGTTTCTCCACGTCTTCACTAACACTTGTTATCTTGTTTCTGGATTAGAGCCCCCCCTAGTAAGTGTAAAATGGCTTCTTCTTAACTTCCCTCAACACCCAAGATCTTTGTACTTTTGTCTGTCAGCCCTAACCTTACAGCACACTGGGCACAAATAACCCAGTTGAAGGCTGAAGGCTCCTTAAGGCCAGGTTTTATTGTCCACAGGCCACCAGGCAGGGCCCAAGTGTGGCGTGTCAGTGGGAATAGCCAGTGTTTCCATGAACCAGTTTTGGTCACAGTTGTCTGCCTTACACTGGAAGGTCCTGAACCCAGCTGTCAGTCCTCCCTGGCAGAACCTGTAATGCCCAATGACTTAATAGTGGTGTTTGAGGAATAGGGAGAAAAACAAATGAAAGAGGATGTTTTTTAAATTGGAGGACACTGAAACTAAAAAGACAGGACCCAAAGAGTGAAATGGGAGAGGAGAAAGATTGAAGGAAAGAACTAATCCCAGAATCCAATCTCCAGTGAGGCAGATTCTGCAAGCTCCTTGGCAGTGCCTAATTCTGATGCCTCATGGATCCGAGCTGGGAAATTGAAGAGATGGTGCAGCCCAGCTCCATGCTTCCTTCACTACGAATCACCTGCAGGGGGCTGAGGGGCACAGCTTCCCCTGGGGCTCTGCTGGGCTCCAAGGAGCCTGGGTGCCCCCAAGAATTTCAGTTGGGGCCTCAGCAGGCTGTCAGGCCATTGTCAAGACAGTTGTAGCTCTGGACATTGCTAAGGGAGCTTCTCATTGCCAGGCTCTGGAGGGCTGCAGGCTGCCCCAGGAGAGGCGCCCTTGGTGACTTGGCCACAGTGGAACCTGTGTGGTCCTGCTAAACAGTCAGTGGCTTTGTCCCTGCTTCTTCATGTCCAGACAGCCATGGGAAAAGCAAAAGAGATGCTCAGAAGCTCACTAACAAGGTGGAATAAGGGAGATGAATGGAGACAGCCAGAAAGTCCAGAGAGAGGACTGAGAGTGAGCACACACTAGGGCAAAGGGGGAATGGAGAACACTGATCAAAGGTAAATCCAGTGTGTAGGTCTAAACTGCAACGCTTTCCCCTCTCTGGCACCTTCTCACTCCCTCTTTTCTCATCTCTCTCCCAGTTACTATCAAAGGAAAATTTATGAAGGGCTCGAGGCATTGGATATTCCCTGTATTTCAATCTAACTTTTTGCAATCTCCAGTGAACAGCTCGGCAGCCTCTGCCTGTCAGGGAATTTAAATTGCAGATGGGATGGTGAACCTGTGCCCAGAGCAGGAGCAGCCCCTCTGGTGAGCACCAGCATTGCTTAGCAACTAGGCCGGGAAGAACTTTAAGAAGCAGCAGAAAGTTCCACTCTGGAAAGTGCCCTTGAGCCAGGGCATCTCCTGGGAACAGGGAAGGAGTATCCCAGAAAGAAACAGCAGCCAGGCAAGAGATCTGCTCACCCCAGGGTCAGGGGTATGGCCAGGGGGTACAGTCAGCACCACTATGCTCGGTCACCATTGAGTGTGTCCTTTGCCAAGGGACAGAATGCCCTCCAGCCTCCATGTAGTTTTTGACATTTATTGTTTTGGAGAGAGATTTCAAATGCATGGTATCTTCCCTATGTGCCCCCTCACACCTCACACACCAACAGCAAGTAGAAATGGAAATGAATAATCTCAACACTCTAACATACACACAACATGCACACACACACTGATACGGTTTGGCTGTGTCCCCACCCGAATCTCATCTTGAATTATAACTCCCACAATTCCCATGTGTCATGAGAGGCACCCAGTAGGAGCTAACTGAATCATGGGGCTGGGTCTTTCCCGTGCTGTTCTTGTGACAGTGAATGAGTCTCATGCTATCTGATGGTTTTATAAAGGGGAGTTCCTCTGCACAGGTTCTCTTCTCTTGTCTGTCACCATGTGAGAGGTGCCTTTCGCCTTCTGCCACGATTGTGAGGCCTCCCCAACCACGTGGAACTGTGAGTCCATTAAACTTCTTTCTTTTGTAAATTTCCTGGTCTTGGGTATGTCTTTATCAGCAGCGTGAAAACAGACTAATACACAGACTTAATCACAAGCTGAGATAGGTAAGCACTTATGCTACTGAAAACAAAATGCCAGCAAATACCTACAGCAGGTCAAAAGGAACAAACCATTAAATCTGCTCCTTTTCCCAGCTCAGTTCTTGGGACAGTGTTTCTTTAATTATGGCCTTCCCTCAATAAAGTATTTGCTACATTTAGCATCCTAGTCTGAAAGGCAAGAATGTCCCAACTATGCTTGAGGCCATCATTAAGGCATATGCTTTTACAGTGGAGCTTGAACAACATGGGTTTGAATCGCACAAGACCACTTAGACGTGAATTTTCTTTCAACTCTGCCACCCTAAGACAGCAAGACCAACGCTTTCCATTCCTCAACGTGAAGATAACAAGGATGAAAATGTTATGATGATGAATAGTAAATATATTTTCTCTTCCTTAAGGTTTTCTTAATCACGATATCTTTCCTCTAGCTTACTTTATTGTAAAAACACAGTATAAAGTACATATAACATACAAAACATTTTATTCAACTATTTATGGCATTTGTAAGGTTTGCAGTCCACAGTAGACTTTTAGTAGTTAAGGTTTTAGGGAATCGAAAGTCATTCTTGGATAGTCAACTATGTGGGGGTGTTTAGCACCCCTAAACCCTGTATTGTTCAAGGGCCAATTGTACTTAAATAATTGGCTTGAAAATAAAAATGTAAATAGCAGTTCAGTGTGAATGTTTGGCAAAGTCTGCAGATTCTGGTGTTCCATCAACTTGGAACTATGACGTACTTTACACACAGTCACAGAAAAACACCCCCAAGTCAGACACACCCAACTACTCCTGGCCTGTGTCTACAAGAAAGCTAGTATATTTCCTGGGTTCCTGTTTTGGTTTGAATCATGTCTTACCTAAAAAAGATACATTGAATTCCTGATCCCCAGTACAACAGAATGTGAATTTATTTGGAAATAAGGTCATTACAGATGTAACTAATTAAGATGCGGTCATACTGGAGTGTACTAATACAGTTCTATTAGTGCATTCTCATGCTGCTAATAAAGACATACCCAAGACTGGGTAATTTATAAAGGGAAGAGATGTAATTGGCTCACAGTTCCACATGCCTGGGGAGACCTCACAATCATGTTGGAAGGCAAGGAGGAGCGAAGTGATGTCTTACATGGCAGCAAGCAAGAGGGCATATGCAGGGAAACTCTCCTTGATAAAACCACCAGATCTCATGCGACTTATTCACTCTCACGAGAACAGCACGGGAAAACCCTGCCCCTATGATTCAATTACTTCTCACCAGGTCCCTCCCAGAACACGTGGGGATTATGGGAGCTACAATTCAAAATGAGATTTGGGTGGAGACACAGCCAAACCATATCAACTGTCATGTGAAGATTCAGGGACACAAGGAGAACTCCATGTGAAGATGAAGGCAAGACTGGAGTCATGCAGCTGCTGCAACACCAAGGATTAGCAACAACCCAGAATGTGGCCCTGCCAATGCCATGATTTCAGACTTCTGGCCTCCAGAATTGTGAGACAACAGAATTCTGCTGTATTAGGCCACCCAGTTTCACCCTAGGAAACACACACAGTCCCTTTTTGTTATTCTGTGGAAGGGTCCAGGAAGGTCCTGTTTACAGACAGTGACAACTTGCTGTGGGATAGAAATGAGTCTGCAGAGGAGAGAGCTGGCCTTGCAGGTTGAGCTTCTGGACACAGATGCTCAGATGGAGTTTGAAGGATTGAAAATCTTTGTGACTTGGGGCAGAGAAATTGATATTGACTTTTTGGTTAAACTGTTATTTTTCATTAAAAGTTTGCTCGATAGACAGTTCATGGCCCTTGAGTGGAACGTGGGGAAGCAGTGCTTTTCAGAGGGCTCAGGCTGATGCAGGGCCCAGCACCTTTGCCCTCGTCTTGCTCAGATGCTGCCTGTTGCAGCTGTTAGCTTGTCCTGCTTCTGCAGGGGAAGGAACATACTCCAGGGCTGGTACCCTCCTATCTCCCTGTCTGTATCCCATAGAGTGCTATGCACTTAATAGGTGCTCAGCAAATGTGTGGTGAATCAGATGCATGGGGCATAAAGTATAAAAATCATTATCTGCTCAAACACTCCTAGTGAAGCACCTGTTGAATTAGCACTCAAATCCATTCATTTCTGAATTATTATTTCTGCTGTATTACAAATTCCCCGTTTGACCTGGGAAAAATCCTGTTTTTCCTTTTGAGTCATTCAGAGTATTGTATTTGCATAAAGCTAAAGTACCTGACTTTATCTTCCTGGAAATTCCATGAGGTAGTGTGGTGGGTTTGATTACCCCACAGCTGAGAGACTGAGCTAAGTATGGGATCTGAGCTCTGACTGGCAAGGAAAGCTGCAAGGGGTGTGGGCTGAGAGTTGGAAGAAGATGGTTCTAGACTTGCTCACTGGATGTGCAAGTGACTTCACCCCATGACAGGGTATCAGAGATACCAACCTGTTAAATGAAGGCATCAACAGCTTAACCATTCTGCATAGCACTCTTTGACCTGCTATCTCCCCACTGTGGTAGACAGAAAAGTGCCACTGAGATTCCCCATTTCTGTGGTCAGTAGAGACCCTCCCCTCCCCACCTCACAACTGACAGCTCCTTCAAGGTCAGCTTCAACTGAGCCACATCAGGGATCTGAGAGAGGCACAGGCATCAGAGGCCTGATCATTTTGTCCTGATGGGCAATTCACACTCCAAAACTTCCGAGGCTTTTGGGGACCTGTGTGACAGACTCAATTCAGCTTCTGCCTTTTCTCAGTCCTACTTCGTCCCTTTCTTTTCAGAGGTACTGATCCCTAACAACATCTCATAGACCAAACTCCATCCCAGCATCTGCATCCAGAAGGCAAAACTTGCGACACCAAGTGTATTAGTCCGTTCTCACACTGCTAATAAAGACATACCCGAGACTGATAATTTATTTATAAATGAAAGAGGTTTAGTGGACCCACAGTTCCAGATGGCTGGGGAGGCCTCACAATCATGGTGGAAGGCAAAGGAGAAGCAAAGGCACGTCTTACATGGAGGCAGGCAAAAGAGCATGTGCAGGGGCAGCACCCTTTATAAAACCTTCGGATCTCATGAGACTTACTCATTATCACAAGAACAGCATGGGAAAGGAAAGACCCGCCCCCATGATTCAAATACCTTCCTCCAGGTCTTTCCCACAACCTGCGGGGACTAAGGGAGCTACAATTCAAGACGAGATTTGGTTGGGGACACAGCCAAACTATATCACCAAGTCTCTCCTCTGCAGACTTTTTCAAAAGTTGTGATTAAATAGATATAGCATAAAAGGTACCATTTTAACCATTTTTAAGTATACAGTTCAGTGGCATTAAGTACATTCCCATTGTTCTGCAACCATCACCACCATCCATTTCCAGAACTTTTTCATCTTCCCAAATGGAAACTCCACACTCACTAAACAACAGCTCCCCATTCCCCCCTCCCCCTCGTCCCTGGTAACTTCTTTTCTACTTTCTGTCTTCATTATTTTGCCCATTCTAGACATCTCATATAAGTGGAATCATACAGTGTTTGCCCTTTTGTGACTAGTTTATTTTATCTAGCTTGTCTTCAAGGCTCATCCATGCTGTAGCATGCATCATGGTTTCCTTCTTTGTAAAGTCTGGATAACAATTCTGCATGTGTACTTACCACATTTTGTTTATTCATTCCCCCATCAGTGCATCACTGGACACTTGAGTTGCTTCCACTTTCCGGCTATTGTAAATAATGCTGTGCAGACTTATTTCATCTCACGCCAACTACCCCCTTATACAGATGGGCCTTCCTAGCCTCCTTCAGGATGACCAAGAGCTAAGAGGAAAGGCAGGCATATTCAGAGTTTCCCAATCATGGGATCAAGAGGGGCAATTGTTCCAGCCCCTCACTGCCTCAATGTGATTAGTTGGGCAGTGTCCTGAGACCAGATGTAGGCAAACAGACAAGGCCATATTTGCTTTCCAAGGAGAAAAAAAGGTACACAAGATGCACACGTGAATGACAGAAAAGCCCTGGGCCAATCCAGGAAAGATTCATGCTCCTGCATCCTTTCTGGGATCTCTTTCCCCACAACACTGTCTGTGATATTCCTTGGAGGGGTAAACAGGAGGTGAGCATCGCGCTCTGGGCTTTGCCTTGTCCTGCATCCCACTCTGCACTAGCCAGGGGGAGCCCAGGAAGGTTGATATGTTACAAATAATAATCCCTGACCTGAAAAAAAATGATTGAATGCAGTCATGCAACAGCAGCTTTTTGGATGCCTAATGTGTGCTAGGCTCAGTGCTAGGCATATGCCACCTAGCCATCGAGGTCACCCTTCCAAGAGCTGAGGAACCCCCAATGTAGGTCTCCAAATATAGTGGGGCAGTCCCAACCAAGCACAAGACAAATGCCCAAGGGCGCTGTCCTCTCTGGGATGTGAACTCTGCTCCCGCTCCAAAGACCTGCGCTCCCTGAGTTTCAGGGCAGTTCCCCATCCATCCATGCATCCATCCATTCATTCCACAGTTGTCTTCTCTTCTGCCAGATGCTGTTCTGGGGAAGCAAATGCCTGTCCAAGAATGGTGAAGAATGCAGCCCAAGTGGATAAAAAAAAATGCACACATGCATGCACACACACACACATACAGAGAATGAAAAATATTGCTCAGTGATGAAGATGTACCCTCATCTCAAAACTATAAGATAGAGCCTCTGACCAACTCCCGTAGGAGGAGAAGCACACCTCATGCCCTGCCCGCACCGGGTCAGCAGTCAGCAGGTGTGGGAGTACTTTCTCTGGCTGCTCTCTCTGTAGGAGATCTTGGGTTGAACAGCCATGAGTCAGTCCCTACCTTCAGAGGGTCCCTCAACTGCATCCCTTAGCACCAAGTGGCCCCTAATGAAGACTCGAGGCCACCCATCCAAACATGATCTTAGTTGTCAGTTGTCACTCAGGAACGAAAAAGCCCAAACCGAAGGCACGTGTGCTCTCCTTCTGTGCCAGAGAGCTCGCTGCCTGTCACAAGCCAGGTATGATGTATAGGAATAATAAGGCCCCTTGAATTACCCATTAAGTGCTGTCAGCAAATCACATGATTTCTTTTTTAATATTGCAAATATCTGGCCCCTGGAAAATGATGATGATGCTATCTCCACTCAGCTAGATGATAAACAGAGTTCCTGTGCCAGGGAGCCACCACCCCTCCTCCAGAGTTGTCTCAGAAAAGGCAAGGAAGGATGAGGAGAGGCTCCTGTGGTTTTGAGCTTCAAGTCCCATCTTCATCTGGCACAAATGCCCCTACACTGCACCTCCCTCCAGCCAATGTTCCCTGGCTTTCCTGACAGCATGGCTGAGGCATAAATGCCACTTCCTCTGAGTGGCCTTCTCTGACTGCCTTACCTAAACAGGCACCTTGCACTGTTCACCCTCCAAGCACCTGCTTTTTCATTCCCAGCATTACACCTGTTTGCTTGTTTAATGCATCACTTATTAAACAATAAGCTCTGTGAGGGCTGTCTTGTTAATTATTCAACCCACAGTGCCTAGCACATTGTAGGGCACATAGTATGATCCCAGTAACCACTTGTTAAGTAACTTAATACTCAGTAAACACTGCTTGACAGATCCACACTTCCTAGAACAGTCAGTGCTTCTCAAACCTCATCGTGCATCAGATCACCTAGAGGGTTTGTTAAGCCACAGATTACTAGACCCCACCCTCAGTGTCTGGTGCAGTAGGTCTGGGTGGGGCCTGTGGATTTGCATCTCCAACAACATCCAAGGTGATGACAATGTTTCTGGTACAGGGGACCCACTTTGAGAATCACATCCCTGAGAACTGCTCATAAATGCAGACGCTCACTTTCTGGTCTCCTGGCTTCTGGGCGTATTTATCAGAGCTGTCCATGTGACTTTAAGTGACAGATGCAAAACACGGGGTTCTTCAGATCCAGTTTGTCCAAACTGAATAAAAGTATTCTTATCCCTAATAGTGGGAAGGTAACTTGAGGCCAGTAGATGCAAAGTGAGGTGAGTTGCTCAGCAAGTCCTGGCAGATACAGCACAGAACTCTGCGTACCAGATACACAGTTTCCTGTTCCAATCACTGAGCTGCACTTTTCTGACACCAACTGTAGAAATGAGTTGGCTTCCAAGTGGCTTATTAGAGAACAAATTATTCCCTGTTTTTCTACTCTTTCCATGTGAGTTAATCTGCAAGTCTAAAGTCCAAGCAGGTGCCAGAGTTATTCCTGCAACTGGCACCAAATTGCATTCAGAAAGCACAATTAGCAGTTCATTAATGTGCCTCAGAATGGGATAATCTACATTTTACCCAAAGGCAGCCTCCATCCCCACTGCACTTTACCCTAACGTGCCAACATACAGGTTGCCTGGATAACCGGGCCTTTGCACATCCCACCATTTGCCAGGTGACAGTCCTTACCTATTCACTGGACCAGAGGAGGAAGGACCCACCCTCCGCAGTTCAGGATCCAAGAAGCACTCTCTATTCATCTTTTCTTCTTCTTCTCCTTCTTCTTCTTCTTCTTCTTTTCTTCTTCTTTTTCTTCTTCTTCCTTCTTCTTCTTCTTCCTTCTTCTTTTCCTCCTCCTTTCTACTTCTTCTTCTTTTCCTCCTCCTCTTCCTCTTCCTCCTTCTTCTTCCTTCTTCCTCCTCCTCCTCTTTCTTCTCCTTTCTCTTCCTCTTCCCCTTCCTTCCTTCCTTTCTTCCTTACTTCCTTCTTTCTTTCCTTCCTTCCTTCCTTCCTTCCTTCCTTCCTTCCTATTCCTTCCCTGCTTAAACTATTCAGTCTGCAAACCATTAGGGAGACCTAAAAGAGCAGGCACCTGTGCCAGAGCAGGGGGGAGATGCAGTGGCCCACAGAGGTGTTGGAGACCAACAGTATATTGAGGCTGAGGCTGTGACAGAGGAATGAGAGGGTGACCAGAGCTGAACCAAGCATGGTGTGTGGGGCTCCACGGAGATGAGGAGCTTGGGCAGCATGAGACAATGAGCATGGAGTGTGGAGACCTGAGGAATGGGGAGGGCTTCTGCCTTAGGTCAGAGGACAGCCCAGCACAGGCTAGAGACAAAATTGCATGAGGAGGGCATCTATGCCAGGAAGGAGTGATGGCAGCAATGGAAGATTGGTGACACATAGGGAGATTTATCAATTAAGGAAATATGTTCAAGATGACTACAGCCAGGATTCCTGCTGGCAGTGAGGGGAGCCACAAATATAAAAAGGAAAAAAAAAAAAACTAAAGTGAATCCTGAGGTGTTAGAATTTATAGTATATATGTGAACTTGGGATTTTTAATAAATAGACAAATCAATATGTAAATATGAATGCAACTTTATGTGTACACATACCTATATGTAAACATACACGTATATATTTCTTCACTCTGTCCCCCAAGAGGGCCTGAGGAACACTCCAACACCAGTGATCACATCTAACCTCCTGGATCTGGGTTTCTAAACAGCATTCTTCTCTACAAGGAAGCAGGACTCTCCAGGCTGGTACAGGAAAGTACAAGATGAGCCTGGAATGTCTCGTTGTGCCAGAAGTAAAGACGTGCTCAAAGTGTGAAGGGAAGATGAGAAAAGCACACAGAAGCCTGCCTGGAGGGACTCCTACTGGCCAACTCAGAGGCAAACAGAGCAAAAAAAATAAATAATGAAGATCATAGGTTGCAATCCATTGAACAAGATATAAAACCATGAGCTCATGCCAATAAAAATAGATAAGTGAACAAGGCTGATCTCCAAGTATCTCCACACATGATTACTTACAAAGAGGAAAAGAGTAGCTTAATGGTGGAAATGCCTGGCAGACACTACCGCAAGCAAGTAATCAAAGTCAGCATCCCTCATTCCAAGACAAAACAGAATCGTGTGCCGCCTGATAAGATGTGATGAGAAGTTTCTGTGAAACTCTTGCCAAAGATGTATGGTCTGAAATTAATCATGAGGAAATGTCCTACAAAGCCAAAGTAAGGGGCATGCATTAAAACAGTTGGCCGGTAGTCTTCAAAAGCATCCAGATCCCAAGCATTAAGGAAAGACTGGGGAACTATTCCAGATGGAAGGACACTATAGAGATGAGACAAGTAAATACAGTGTGGGATCTTGGACTAGATCCTTTTGCTATAAAGATTATTCCTGGGGCAACTGGCACAACGTGAATGGGGGCTGAGGATTCAATCAGTTCCTTTCCTGCCTTTGATGGTTGTCCTCCGGTCACATAAGAGCATGTCTTTGTTGATAGGATATGTAAACTAAAGCATTCAAGAGTGATAGACATCACTTCAGCAACATACTCTGAAATAGTTCTAGAAAAAGAACAATGTTTTGCTGTACTTACAGCTCTTCTTTATGAATGAGATTGTTTGAAAAACACCATTTAAAAAGCTATCACTGTGATGCCCAGTAAAAGCCTTCAGTCTCCTTCAGCCCACATTATCTGTCCATGCTTGCAATGAGCTCAGTCTGCTTAGAGATGCTGAGTGAGTCAGCCTCACACCATGGTGCTGAGGTCATCACAGTCATGCCCACCATCTAAAATATCCTGCATGGAAGAGGGAATTAAGGGGGAGACTGGTGGACTCCATGCCCTTCTGGAGCCCTGCATTGATTTCAGGAAGGATTCAGGCCACAAGAATTGGGAAGATAGACGTCTCTATCATGTTGGCATTGGGTGTGTGGTCACAAGAGCAATGTCCTGACTTCCAGTCTCATGTCTGGCCCCCACAGGTGCTCTGCTCTCAGGGGTATACCCTGGGAAGCTTCTGCCTCCTCCTCTTCCATGTGAGGAAGGCTGACAGAGCAGGGCTGTCTATCCTGGAGCATGGGTTGAAAGAAGGGGCGTGTTCCTCTCAGGGCTTGGAGCTCCTGCCTAGGACAAGAAGCCCTTCCAAGGAAAAGAAGCCTCTTCCTATGTAGTTCTAAGTCTACATCTGTCACCATAGTGCAAACACAGCAAAAAGAGACTCATGTGCACCCAGGAAAGCGTGGTCAGGGTAGTGAAGGATCTGAAAACCATGTCATGAGAAGTGAAATCAGGTGAGATGGAGCATCTGTCTTCAAGTATATGAGGCGGTGGCTCATGGGAGACACTAGACCTATCTTGTATAGCTCCAGATTAAGAACTAAAACCAACAGTGGGCAATGGAAAGAAGTGTAGTTCAGGCCCACATAAGGAAGGAACTTTCCAACACTGGCTGTCTCCGAAATGTCCCAGGTAGCCCACGCAGCCTGAGACCCTAGAAGTGGGCAAGCAGACTCTGAAAGACCACCTGCAAGGGCTGCTGCAACGATGTTCAGACCAGACTATCCTGATGTAGATCAACTTCAGCCTCTAGGAAAAGGAGCCAGAGATTCAGTGAGCAGAGCAAAAATGGAGAATATTGGGCTTTGCTTATGCCAACAGGCTGGCCCAACAAACCAGCACAGCCTCTTCTCTCCCCAGCAGCACACCGTCTGCCACCCAGCCCAACATTTCCGACATTCGATGTAAATAAGTGTCAAATTCCATGGTCAGGGTTTCTAAGAAATGCCCAGAACTTCATGGTACCTTGGATAACTTACATACAAGACTCACTGGTCCCAGATTCCTGTGCCTCACCATCAGCACCACAGAGGTTACCCCTAAGTCCAGCTTGACCACAGATCGACATGTTTATAGCAAAAGGACCCAGTCCAAAGTCCTCTGGCCTCTTGAAAAGGTGAGATGGGGCGTCTGCATGATGAACGCTTAGCCTCATCCTTCGATCATCAGTTTCCCTTACTTCCACCTTTGACCCTCCATCCCTTCCACATCATACAGGTGAGCAAGGAGCAGGCCTAAGTGGAACAGAAAAGCCATTCTCTCCTTCCCACTTCACCAAGAGTTGGTGATGAAGACAAAAGGTCATCTCAGCCCCTAGAGAGAAACAGTAAGGTGCTCTGAGTCTAGTTATCATCACGATTCGCTTGGAGGCAAGAATAAAGTCAACACTGAATGTCTTTTCCCTGAAAGTTGTAATCCACTGAAGGGTCTGTCATATACATATATAGGGTATGGTTTCAAATTTGCATTCATTGTTCCCACTGAACTTAATAAAAGGAGGAGACATGGTGATTTGAAGTCAGAGAAGGGGGCTTTCCTGTAGCACATGGAGAAAATGTTAAAGCTTATTGAGTCATCATATGGGACACATTATTCTCCAGGGGCCTAAATAAAGCATCAGAGCAGTGAGATCTTATTCAGCATTTGATGTTTCAATTTCCCAAGGAACATTCTTCCTGTTGAATTTGCAGCTTGGATGCAATGCTAAGCAGACCCATTGGCCAACCCCTCCCATCGCCACACTCTCACTAAGAGTTTTAAGGAAAACCAGTTAAGATTTATTAAACATTTTTATTATTCAACGTATATTGCACTCAGATCCATTTGCACAAGTCACTTTTACAGAACTCATGTATTCACATTACATATTGTTAGCAACTTCATTTTAGTGTCTCAAAGTTTACCTAGTAGCAAAGTCCAAAGTTGAGAACAACTGACAACTAGATCTAGAAATACATATATATTTTTATTTCTGGAAACTCTGCTTACTTTACTTAAGTGTTGTTTCTGCTGCATTGCATGCTGCATGGTACTGCTCACTAATAACCCCTCTCTGTGGCATCATCTGCCCATGGTGGAAAAGCCAGCAAACATGCCCTGGGCAAAAGCAGGCACAAGCAGACAGTGTGCTGGACTGGCTGTCCCAAGACCTGGCATCCATGTTGTCTCTGCTGCTAACTCACTAGGTACCTTGGGAGAATCCCCTTCAATTCCTCTGCCTCGGGAATCCAATCTTTTCTATTTACTTCACAGAGTAATGGGGAAGAAACATCAAGATAATGGATGTGAAAGTGCTCAGAAAAATAGGAAGGGTCTTCAACCTATAAAGTTAAGCCTCTGTCATTAGGATCAGGTTCAGAAAATGAGGTCTGAACACAGGGCTGTAAAGCAACAGGTTCTGAGACACGCCTAGCTCCATTCCTCATTTTACAGGTGAGAGCACCATGGGGTACACATCACAGCTACTCACAGGACAGCGGTGGGGCCAGTCAGGTTTGGATGGGACACTAGAAGCCCCAACCCATACTCAGATGCCCACCCATTGGCCATCTAGCTGCCGCTTGATTACCTTTGTAGACCAGGAGCTCACCTCCTCAGAGGCAGCCCCTTTCACCTTTGAAAGGCTTAGGTGCTTAAGAAACTTTACCAAAACATGAGGAAGGGGAAGAAATTATGGTAGCCTTATCAGAGAAATGCAAATCAAAACCACAATGAGATACCATCTCACACCAGCTAGAATGGTGATCATTAAAAAGTCAGGAAACAACAGGTGCTGAAGAGGATGTGAAGAAATAGGAACTCTTTTACACTGTTGGTGGTACTGTAAACTAGTTCAACCGTTGTGGAAGACAGTGTGGCGATTCCTCAGGGATCTAAAACTAGAAATACCATTTGATCCAGCCATCCCATTACTGGGTATATACCCAAAGGATTATAAATGCTGCTATAAAGACACATGCACACATATGTTTATTGCAGCACTAGTCACAATAGCAAAGACTTGGAACCAACCCAAATGTCCATCAATGATAAACTGGATTAAGAAAATGTGGCACATATACCATGGAATACTATTCAGCCATAAAAAGGATGAGTTCATGTCCTTTGTAGGGACATGGATGCAGCTGGAAACTATCATTCTCAGCAAACTATCACAAAGACAGAAAACCAAACACCGCATGTTCTCACTCATAGGTGGGAATTGAACAATGAGAACACTTGGACACAGGAAGGGGAACATCACACACCAGGGCCTTTTGTAGGGTGGTGGGAGGGGGAAGGGATAGCATTAGGAGATATACCTAATGTAAATGACAAGTTAATGGGTACAGCACACCAACATGTCACATGTATACTTATGCAACAAACTTGCATGTTGTGCACATGTACCCTAGAACTTAAAGTATAATTTTTAAAAAAAAGAAAGAAATTATGGTGGCCTTTTCTCTTCTAATAATTGGTGTCACTGGTGCTAAAACAACCCCACAGACTGCATCTACCCCCTTTCCTATACAGTATGCATTGAGTCCATGTGTGTTTCCTATGACACTTTTCTTCTCCAGCCTGTGCATCCCTACTTTCTTGGTTCCCACCTCACTTCAGTCTCTGTCATCCTGGTTACCCTGCAATCAGCATACTTGAATTTGTCCACAACTGGCTCCCAGCTCCTCTCCCAGGTGGCCATCTTGTCTTTGGCTATTGACAGCCTGTATGTTCAGGAACTCATCTGTCACCTTCCTTTTGAGCAGCTACTGTCCACAGCTCTTTAATTCCACAGTAAGCCTGGGTGTCAGGCCTGGACAAGAAGAGCTCCACCTGCTCCTCGTACATGATTGATACCTAGCAGAAGACAACGACCTTGGAACAACCCAGGAAGGTGGACCCAGAGTCTGAGGCTTGGCTGGGGCGCTGGTCAGGGGCCCCCACTCCAGCAAGGAAGCCCCCTACATGTGTAGAAGGCATAAAGAGAGGCCCGTTGCCATGGTGACTGTCAGGCAGCCTAGCCTGCCTGAAGCCTGTGAGGAAAGGCTCTGGGAAGGATCGTAGTGAGATGCAGGAATTCACCCACAACCACTACCAACCCTCCAGGGGCATTTACTGAATCAAGCAGTGCCTGGGCTGTTTCAGTTGTGATCCAGAGAGGAGGATTGGGCAGGGCTGGCATAATCCATTCCACAGGAGGGAAGGAGGCCTTTGAGAGTGTGTGTGTGTGTGTGTGTGTGTGTGTGTGTATGCATCTGTGTATGTGTGTGAGCATGTTTGTGTGTGTGCAGCTGTGTGTGCACCTGTGCATGTGTGTGTGCGTGTGTGTGTATGCTTGTGTGTGCATGTGTGTGCACCTGTGCATGTGTGTGTGCGTGTGTGTGCCTATGTGTGTTGACACATTGAACTGACACAGCATTGTCTTCTCCTTGGGCAAAGCCTCTTTCTTCAGGCGCCACAGTTATGTGAAGCATCTTGGAGCAGGTGGGGGGATATGAGCAAGGCTGAGGGAGTCATTTCTCCTCTATGCCCCCAGAGCGCTCTGCCCACGCCTCCATTAGCACTAATTACATTGTGCTCTAATTCTCTGTTTACACGTCTGGCTCTCCCACCAGAGCAGCTCCAGTGCAGGGGCTGCATCTTGTTTTTATATCCCTGATTCCTAGGACCATTCTTGCTATATAGTAGGTGTTCATTAAGGGTTGCCTGAATAAACAAATGAATCTCTGCCAAGGACAGAATCAGAGTGTTCTGACTTAAAATGGCAGCGTGCGAGATTGAGGTTCAAATCTCGCAACAACTTTGTGCAGTTCCTGCCATGTGTAGGATACTGTGCTGGGCATACAGCCTCATCTTCAGGGACATCACATTCAGTGACAGGGACAAGGCAGTGGGCCATCATATTTGTAGGCTCAAATACCCAATTACCCAACATATTTGTAGGCTCATTACAAATTGTCTTTATTAACCAGTCATTCCTTCCTGGGACTGTAGACCTGGAAGGTCTTTCTTTGTTGACCTGTTTCCTGTCACTGTCAATAGTTGAATGTAATGACATTGTATCTCTTTTAAAAGATTTCATAATTCAAATTTTTCACTAATTCAGACCAAGTTTCCACAAATTAGTCTGAGTTAAAGAAGTTTGGTTGTGCTAGGTTGGCCCATACGAAATTGGGGCTATTCAACCATTTTTGACCTAGAAAAATGACAATTTTATATGGTTCAATCTAATACATTTCTTTTCTGGTACCCCTTTCCAAGGAACTAAAATCATCCTTTATTTCCATGCTTTCTTCCTATGGTATTTTAAAGATAAAAGTAGAAGAGTGGGATTGACTGCCACAGCCAGCAACCACCTGCCCCTCAGTTCACAAGTACAGAGACTGCAGACCTGTTGGACACGAACTTAGCAGCCAGAGATGGGTGATGAGTGCCAGGCAATGACAGAACTGTGAGAGGAATCCAGAAGGTGACTGGGTTCAGGCACCATCAGGGTGCCTGCTTGGTAGGTTACCAAGGAAAGGCCTGGGCTTATTTCATGTTTATTTAGTTGTTTCTAATTTACGTACGGTCCAACTACTCTTTTTCATGCATAGGTTTATGCATTTTGACAAATGCATAGACTTGTGTAACTGCAATGAAGATAGAAAACAGTTCCATCATTGGTCAGTTTTTTGTTTGTTTGTTGTTTTTAAATAATCGCTTTTATCTTACCTGGTTCCTTTTTTATTTTATATCCACTTTAGTGGAGACATGCAACTGAAAACTGAGTGCATTTCTTGTAATAGCCTCATCAGATTTATCTGGCCTTTAGTCCTATTTGACATTTCAAAGCAAGAGGAGAAGGGAAAGGAAGCAGTAGGATGAGATTTGGCACCAAGTTACATTGAGAGAAGAGCAGTGTTTTTCTCTAGATTCCCCATCTCTGATCAGAAGGACATACCAGCCAGGGAGGGAATCCTGTGAGGATAAACTTTGCCATGCATCCCAGGTGCACTCCTGGAGAATTATGCCTAATTCCAATTCTATCAAAGAGTCTATCAATCTCTGTTTCTGCTGGTCACCAAACGTTGCCTCCTCTCCTCCCACCCATGCATTCCCTAGCATTTCAAGTGAGCAGAAAATTGATCAAATCACTTGTAAATAAACTTAAATATAATGGACAAATTATTATTATTTAGGGAACCTTTTGAAATGTTTTTATATGAATAAATATCTTTCCAAAAGAATGGTTTTAAACCATAATGGACGGAATTTGTACATTCACATCAGGGTTGCTCTTTGAAACATTCCTGTAGGATGTTGTTGGCTTATTCCAAGTTTTCTGCTATTACCCAAAACATTGTTTGAACTTTGCTTCTGAAACTGCCTCCAGAATCAGTATACAAGACATATAAGAAAACCAGCCTTCTTTTTCAGGTCACATATATTTCCATCAAGTATATTTTCCTCTTCCTGGATATTTATGAGAGCTGCTCTCCACTGATTTTCATTAACCTAATGTCCAACTTTAAGGTCAGGAATAGAGCACTCAAACATCATTAATTTGGAATCCACTATTTTGGAATAAGAAATAGTTCAGACAAGTAAACTTCAACAATACAATTGCTTTCTTTGAAAGAAAGATTTGTTAAGCAAACTCATCATATATGCAAATCAAAAGGCAACTATTTAAAGCTACTCAAAAGAATAAACTGAACTGAATAAGCATTCTCAAGTACATCACCCTATATTAAAGCATCCTTTACCCAACATATCTGTAGGCTCATTACACATTGTCTTTATTAACCAGTCATTCCTTCCTGGGACTGTAGAAAGCCTTTATTTGTTGACCTGTTTCCTGTCACTGTCAATACTTGAATGTAATGACATTGTATCTCTTTTAAAGGATTTCATAATTCAAACTTTTCACTAATTCAGACCAAGCTTCCACAAATTAGTCTGAATTAAAGAAGTTTGAGTGTACTAGGTTGACCTATATGAAATTGGTGCTATTCGACCATTTTTGACCTAGAGAAATGACAATTTTACATGGTTCAATCTAACACATTTCTTTTCTGGTACCCCTTTCCAAGGAACTAAAAGCATTCTTCATTTCCATGCTTTCCTCCTATGGTATTTTAAAGATAAAAGTAGAAGAGTGGGATTGACTGCCACAGCCCCCAACCACCTGCCCCTCAGTTCACAAGTACAGAAACTGGGAGATTTAACAGAAAGAAAAAAAACATTCAAAGCACAACTGCTGCTTTTTTTGCTGTACAGAGCTTTTAAATTTGATGTGGTCCTACCTGTTTATTTTTGTTTTTGTTGCCTGAGCTTTTGGTGTTATTTCCATATAACCATTGCCAAGACCTATGTCACAAAGCTTTCCTGTATGTGTTCTAGGAGTTTTAGGGTTTCAGGTTTCATATTTAAGTCTTTAATCCATTTTGAGTTGATATTTACGTATGGTGTAAGATAAGGGTCCAATTTCATTCCTTTGTGTGTGAATATCCTGTTTTCCCAATACCATTTATTCAAGAGACTATCCTTTCCCCCTTGTGTGTCCTTGGCACTCTTGTGGAAAATCAGTTGACCATATACAATGTGGATTTATTTCTGGGTTCTCTGTTCTGTTCCATTGGTCTAGATGTCTGTCCTTATGCAAGTACAATACTGTTTTTATTACTGTGGCTTTGTAATATATTTTGAAATCAGGAAGTATGATGCCTTCAGCTTTGTTCTCCTTTCTCAAGATTAGTTTGGCTATTCATGGTCTTTTGTGGTTTTACATGAATTGTAGAATTTTGCCTCTACTTCTGTAAAAAAAAAATTGGAATTTTTTTAGGTATTTGCATTGAATATGTAGATTGATTTGTGCAGTAGAAACACTTTAACAATATTAAATCTTTCAATCCACGAACATAGGTCTTTCTTGGTTGTGTCTTCTTTAACCTCTTTGTCACTATTTTAGAGTTTTCAGTTGACAAGTCTTTCATCTCTTTAATTAAATTTATACCTAAGGCCAGGTGTGGTGGTTCATGCCTGTAATCCCAGCACTTTGGGAGGCCAAGGCAGGCAGATCACCTGAGGTCAGGAGTTTGAGACCATCCTGGCTAATATGGTGAAACCCCGTCTCTACTAAAAATACAAAAAAGTAGCTGAGAGTGGTAGTATGCACCTGTAAACCCAGCTACTCGTGGTGGGGCTGAGACAGGAGAATTGCTTGAACCCAGGAGGCGGAGGTTGCGTTGCGCCAAGATCACAGCACTGCACTCCAGCCTACATGACAGAGTGAGACTCTATCTCAAAAAAAAAAAAAAAATTATACTTAAGTATTTTATTCCTTTTGGAGCTATTGTAGGTAGGATTGTTTTCCTAATTTCCTTTTCAGAGAGTTCGTTGTTAATGTAGAGAAATGCAAGAATCAACAGAGTAAAAAGGCAACCCATGAAATGGGAGAAAATATTTGCAAACCATATCTCTGATATAGGGTTAATCTCCAAAATATATTAGGAACTCCTACAACTCAATCACACACACAAAAAATAACTAATAATACAATTTTTAAAGGCTAGCGACTTGGATAGACATTTCTCCAAAAAAAACATACAAATGGTCAACAGATACAGGAAAAATACTCAATATTACCAATGACTGGGGAAATGCAAATCAAAACTACAATGAGACATCTATCTCCTCACATTGTCAGAATGGCTATTGTCTGAAAATAAAAATTAAAAAAACACAGTGCTAGTGAAAATGTAAGAGAACTTGAAACCCTTGCACACTATCGGTGGGAATGCAAAATGGTGCAACCACCATGAAGAACAGTATGGAGGTTCCTCACGAAATCAAAAATAAACTACCATATGGCTTAGCAATCCCACTTCTGATTATCTATCCAAAAGAATTAAAATCAAAATCTCGGCCAGGCACGGTGGCTCACGTCTGTAATCCCAGCATTTTGGGAGGCCAAGGCGGGCGGATCACGAAGTCAGGAGTTCAAGACCAGCCTGACCAACATGGTGAAACCCCTTCTCTACTAAAAGTACAAAAGTTAGCCAGGCACGGTGGCACATGCCTGTAGTCCCAGCTACTTGGGAGGCTGAGGCAGAATTGCTTGATCCTGGGAGGTGGAGGTTGCAATGAGGCAAGATTGCATTATTGCACTCCAGCCTGGGCAACAGAGCGAGACTCCATCTCAAAAAAGAAAAAAAATCTCAAAGAGATACTAGCACTCTTATGCTCATTATAGCATTATTCTCAATAGTCAAGATGTGGAAACAGCCTAAATGTCCATCTATGGATAAATGGATAAAGAAACTGTGATAAATATAAGAACGAAATACTATTTAGCCTTTAAAAAGAAGGAAACTCTGCAATATGCGACTGCAGCATGCAATATGAGTGAACCTTAAGGACATTATGCTACATGAAATAAGCCAGTCACAGAAAGTACACAAATCATGTGTCCCTCCACTTACATGAAGTATCTAAAATAGTCAAATTCACAGAATCAAAGAGTGCAGTGATGGTTGCCAGGAGCTGGGGTTGGTGGCAGCTGGGGGGAAGGAAGAAATGGGGAGTTACTAATAAGAGGCATAACATTTCAATTGAGCAAAATGAATAAGCTCTAGAGATCTGCTGTATGACAATGCACCTACAACACCATATTGTACACTTAAAAATGTGTGAAGAAGGCAGATCTCATGTTAAGTGTTCTTACCACAATGAAACAAAATTTTAAAAAGCACACACACAACTGCTGCAAACTGGGCATAAAAGAGAACTATATCCAGAATAAATAGAACTTAAAGCTGCTTCCCCATCGTCCACACTCACACCCTCTGCTTTAGACCTGTTTGCCCTGAGAAGTCGGTTGGGCAATCTAAAACTCGCTTCAGGGACAAAATACATCCTTCCTGTCCATAAGTATAATCCACATGAGCCCAAGAGATTCTGATCGTGTGAAGTAAAATTCCAACCTAAGACTTCCTAAAGGACTGGGGATGAGAGGAGAGGAAATTAAAGTTTAATGGAACGGAACCTCGGAAAACAGACAAATGCAAATTAGTAGAGAGAAGCAGAAATTCTTCTCATTTTTAAAAGCCTCTTCGTTAACTTATTTTATAGCATTCTGAGAATTTGTTTAAGGAATGCAGGGATGTGTAGATTCGAGAGTGCAAGAATGACTCTTCTCTGCTTCTGGAAAGGAAACGGATTTGCACTGCAGCAAGAAGTATTACTGATGAGTATGAAAATCTTCCTGGATTGTGAAGCAGGGGGATAGCATCACACCGTGAACTTTCTTTGTCTGGAGGTATTACAGTAGAGGAGCCCACTTGGAGAGATCGGGATTAGTTTTGTCTTTATTCGACATTGTCCTCCTCTACCAGAGTCCCCTGTGGCTGGATTGTAGATTAGTCCCCATGGCCACTTTGGGCCTCTTTGAAGTAGCTATGGCCACTGGGAAGAATGAAGATGAGCATCAGACAGTAGATTCCTCTGCAGAGCTGGGGAGCTCCATCCAGCCAAGAAGACTCTTCTCCCATAAAGACCCCTTTTACGGGAGCCATGTGATGTTGCTGCTTGCAACCTCTTCCGACACATACGCTTCCCGAAACAGAGAGGGAGGAAGAGCTACCTGAAAAGGTCTCCTCTGCACTGTGAGGTGGGGGAATGTAGGAGGAGTGACGTATGCTTAGTTTACTTTTAAGCAAGTGACATACAGACATGGAGAATGAAAATGCAAGATAGGTTTGAAGCTGCAACCTTTCTCGGGGGAGCTGCTAGGAAAGGGGCTCTCCGCAGGGTAGCTCCATTTCCCTATGCCCTGTGTTACAGGGGGGAGCGCTCCCCACTCCTGTAAAGCCAGACAAACCTGCCACTTGAATCCTCATCTCCCGGTGACTTGGGCACACAGTGGCAGTATATGGCAATAGAATTAATGTGACTCTAAAGTAATTTGAAAATGGCAAGAGTAGCAAATTATCACATGAAAATGCAAATTGTTCCTTATCTGGACTGTTCCATAGATGCTATGATTCATCACTGAGTGTTCAGCTGTATTTCCAAGTAAGATCTCAGTGAGAGGGTAGAAAGGCAGGGCTGAGGCACGTTCTGCCTAGAGAGATTTATAGCTCCTTTTATCCAGATGTAAAGTACACGAAGTTGGGAGGGAATATTAAACCTATAAAATCTCAGTCTATCATGGAGTCCTTATTTGAGGAGGGCCAAAGGACACACAAGCACACACTTAAATCCTCCAAAATTTCCTCTCCCCAGACATGCATATACCTCGTAGGCAATTCACCCTTCACTTTACCTTCTTACCTGAGTCAAGGCAAATTCTTCTATCCATCCATCCACCCATCCACCCACCTACACATCCATCCATCTACCCATTCATCTATCCAGAGTTTCTTTCATATATGTACTCATTTTTAGTGGGTATGTTGGTGAATCCATTAAGCCCTTACTGCTGGCCACAGTCACAGTTTCTGATTAGGAAAAGAGATCCAAATGAGCTTTTTTTTTTTTTTTAACTTTCTCTTTTGCTAACATTTGTAGTGGATGCTTGTTAAAGAGGAGATGCTAAACTTGAGAACTGCATCAGAGCCCAGTGTGTGAATGAAAAGCAATTGTCTAAAAGCTGGAACCCAAAGGAAGACATCACTTAGCCGGGTCAGGAGGTAATACTCACATAGTGCTTTCTGGGTGCCAGTGCAGTTCTAAGTGTTCTATGAATACTAATTTATTTACTGGGATCAGAAAATGAGTGTCACCCTAAGTGAAAGTCACTGGCAGGTCACACTTCCACTTTTGGCAACTATTAATATCATGGAGAAAAATCCCTTAAGCTCAGGATATGGCCTGAGGGAGCCAAATCTAGGGTCTTTTGCAGAGTCTCTGCACATCCTACTGTTGGTCAAAGTAGGCTCCAGGAGACTGCCATAGAATGGGTGGCTTCCCCAACCTCCCCATGTTCCCACGTATCCTTGTATCTCTTCCTTGCAATCTGGGAAGCCTGACCAGTAAGCGACTATCCAAAAGGCTGTTCCACTAATGACTTCCTGAGCCACAGTGCTGCTGGAACAAAGAGCTCCTGCATGGGAAAGGTGGGCAGCAACCCTGCAAAGGGAACCTGGGGCTACTGTCAACTGGAGCCTTTACAGCAAAGTTCCCCACCCCGCAGGCTGCAGATGAAGAACCGGGCTGTACAGCAGGAGGTGAGTGGAGGGTAGGTGAGCAAGCATTACTTCCCAAGCTCCACCTCCTGTCAGATCAGCAGCAGCATTAGATTCTCATAGGAAGGTGAGCTCTTTTGTGAACTCGGCTTCTCAGATTCCAAGGAAGAGATACAAGGATATCTGGGAATATGGGGAGGTCAGGGAAGCCACCCATTCTGTGGCAGTCTCCTGGAGTCTACTTTGACCCACACTAGAGGTCAAAACACTATTCCAGGCCTCTCTCCTAGCTTCTGGCATATTCTTGGCTTGTGGAAGCTGAGCTCCAATCTTCATATGGTATTCTCACCTGACTCTAGCATGACTTCATCTTAAGGAACTACATCTGCAAGGACTCTATTTCCAAATAAGGTGCCAGTCTCAAGTGCTGGGGGTTAGGACTTCAACTTATCAATGGGGACACAATGCAATCCCATAACACAAGCTACGGGATTTGGACTTTACAACAAACTGTCACAGGACTGCAGCCTCCAATTTGGCCTTTCAAAAGCGTATAAAATTTGGCCTTTCAAAAGCTCCCTACCGCCAATGTCTAAAAATAATAACGAGAGGCTATGTCAGAGGCCTCCCAACCCTGCTTCCTGTGAACATTTCAGCAAGGAAGACACCATAGCTGGTATTTCCAAAGCTCAGATGCCACTGTCAGAGTTGCTTCAAGCATCCTTGTCATACTTCCCACCTCTTGGTCCCTTTGACATGTAGTTTCAGGAGAGGCACAGAATTGCTCCCTTTCCTAAACACACTGTCTGTCCTCCCAGAAGAAGCTGCACAGAGGGGTTTTGAGTGTTTGACCATCCTTCTCATGCAGACAGACACAACCCTGGAAGACTTCTGCATGTTCCACTTCAGCCCTCTATCCCCAAGGACTGCCCTGCAGATATCAATAGTTTTCTACAACAGGAGAAGCGGAGAGCTGGGAGCGACCATATGTAGAAGGCCACCTAAGACTTAACAGCATCTAAACCAAGCAGAGGAGGCATCTGGTTCAGACGCTGCTAAAGATAAACTACACCTTTAATGAGATGTAATTTACATACAAGAAATTTCATCAAATTTTAGCGTATAACTCAGCACATTTTGACAAATATACATGGGTGTGTAACCACCACTACAGTCATGACACAGTATTTCTATTCCTTGTGCTCCTTTTCAGTCAATATTCTCCTCCTCCCTCCCTGGCAACCACTGATGTGCTTTCTGCTGCCATAGTTTTGGCTTTTTCAGAAGGTCACATAAATGAAATGATTAGCTATGGAGTCTTTTGTGCCTCACCTTCCTTCATTTAGGATCACGTTTTTGAGATTCTTCATTTTGCTTATGCCAGTAGCTCATTTCTTTTCACTGCCAAATAGTATTCCATTATGTTCATTTGCCACAGTTTTTTTATCCATTTACTTGTCATTAGACATGAGGGTTATTTCCAACTTGGGTCCAATAAGAATACAATTGCTCATACTGGCGAACACCGTGAAACCCCGTCTTTACTAGAAATACAAAAAAAACTAGCTAGGCATGGTGATGGGCACCTGTTGTCCCAGCTACTCAGGAGGCTGAGGCAGGAGAATGGCATGAACCTGGGAGGCAGAGCTTGCAGTGAGCGGAGATTGTGCCACTGCACTCCAGCCTGGGCGACAGAGCAAGACTCCATCTCAAAAAAAAAAAAAGAATACAATTGCTATGAGCATTTGAGTATGTCTTTGGGCTGACCCATGTTTTCATTCCTCTCAAGTAAGTACCTAGGAGTGGGATTTCTGGGTGGAATAGCAAAACTGTATTTGACTTTTTAAAAACTGCCGCTGGGCTCAATGACTCACACCTGTTATCCCAGCACTTTGGGAGGCTGAAGCAAACGGATCACTTGAGGTCAGGAGTTTGAGACCAGCCTCGCCAACATGGCGAAACCCCGTCTCTACTAAAAATAAAAAAAGTTAGCCAGGCATGTGCCTGTAATCCCAGCTACTTGGGAGGCTGAGGCAGGAGAATCGCTTGAACTGGGAGGCGGAGGTTGCAGTGAGCCGAGTTCGTGGCACCACACTCCAGCCTGGGTGACAGAGCGAGACTGGGTCTCGAAAGAAAGAAGGAAGGAAGGAAGGAAGGAAGGAAGGAAGGAAGGAAGGAAGGAAGGGAGGGAGGGAGGGAGGGAGGGAAAGAAGAAAGAAAGGAGGGAGGGAGGGACGGAGGGAGGGAAGGAAGGAAGGGAGGAAGGAAGAAACTAACTGCCAAACTGCTTCCCAAAGTGGCTGTGCTGAGTGCTTTGCTGCACTTTGCTGAGTGCTGCTGCATTCTCAGCAGCAAGGTATGACAGTTCACGTTGCTGCACATCTCCATCAAAACCTAAAATCATCAGTTCTTTAAATGTTAGTGATAGTGGTAGCTCATTGCAGCATTAATTTGCATTTCCCTAATGAGTAATAATGTTGATCATCTTTTCATGTGCTCATTTGCTATTTATATATCTTCTTTGGTGACATGACTGTTTAAATCTTTGCCCATTTTTTATCATGGTGTTTGTCTTATTAATCAGTTTTAAGGATTCTGATCCATGAACATAATACATATCTCTCTTTATTTAAGTCTTTCTTAATTTCTTTCAGCAATGTTTTATATTTTTCAGTGTGAACGCCTTGCACATTATTTCTTGCACTTGAAAAGAATATGCAGTCTGCTCTTGTTGGGTAAAATGTTTTATAAATATTAATGACCTCAAGTTTGCTAATCGTGTTTATGACCTCTAGATACTTGCAGATTTTTTTGTAGAATTGCTCTATAAATTTTTTGAGAGAGGACTATCAAAGTCTCCAACTGTAACTGTGGGTTTTTCTATTTATTCTTTCAGTTCAATCAGTTTTGCTTTGTGTATTTTGAATCTTTATGTTTAGGTATATATGCATTAAGGAATTTTATGTCCTCTTGGTGAATTGACCCCTTTTATCATTATATAATGCCCTTCTTTATCTCTGGTAATTTTTCTCATTCTGAAGTCTGATTTGTCTCATATTAATAAAGCCACATAAGCTTTCTTTGTCTTAGTGTTAGCATAGCATATTTTTTCCATACTTTTACTTTTAACCTATCTTTGTCTTTATATTTGAAGTGGTTTCTTATAGGTAATATGTAGTGGGTTTTGTCTTTTTATATCCAATCTGACAATTCTTTTATTTGGAATGTTTAGACCATTTACATTTAATGTAATTATTTGTATGATTAAATTTAAATCTACCATTATTATTTGTTTTGTTTTGTTTTATTTGTTTGTTTGTTTTTTTGAGATGGAATCTCGCTGTGTCACCCAGGCTGGAGTGCAGTGGCACAATCTCGGCTCACTGCAAGCTCCGCCTGCCGGGTTCACACCATTCTCTTGCCTTAGCCTCCCGAGTAGCTGGAACTACAGGTGCCCGCCACCATGCCCGGCTAATTTTTCGTATTTTTAGTAGAGACGGGGTTTTACCGTGTTAGCCAGGATGATCTCGATCTCCTGACCTTGTGATCCACCTGCCTCGGCCTCCCAAAGTGCTGGGATTACAGGCGTGAGCCACCGCGCCTGGCCTTATTATTTGTTTTCTATTATCTCATATGTTCTTTTTTTCTTGTTTTTCCATTTTTTTCTTACTGTATTTTTAGGACACCATTTTATCTCCAATATTAGCTATACTCTCTTTGTTTCATTTTTTTAGTGATTATTCTGGGGTCTGTTAAGTTATCCCAGTCTGCCTTCTCACATATAGTGTAAGAATCTTACAGTAGTATATTTCTATTTCTTCCTACTATCTCTTTGTGCTGTTATCATACATTTATTTCACCCAATAAACCATAAGTTACATTGCTATTATTTTTATGTAAAACAATTAATTACTAAGTCATGCATTTAAAAATGAGAAAGAATTTGTTTTATATCCACCCATATATTTAGTACTTGGAGAACTCTTCATTCCTCTGCATAGATCTAAATTTTCATCTGTTCTCATATTTCTTCTACCTAAAGAACTTACTTTTTTTTTTCCAGTTCTGGTGTGCTGTGATATATTCTCTCACCTTTTGTTTGTCTGCAAATGTTTTCATTTCACCTTCATTTTAAAAGATATTTTTAACACCAATGAGAATGAGACTCTGTTTCAAAAGAAAAAAAAAGGAACTAATGAGCAATATTAAGTCTTTTGCTCTTATCTGATGTATCTGGGGAAAACAAACACATAAATAAATAAAATATATTTTTGCTAGGGATAGAATTCTAGGTGGAGAATTGCTTTTTTTTTTTTTTTTTCCATCATACCTTGAAATGTTGCTCCATTATCTTCTGGTTTACTTAGTTTATGACAAGAAGTCTGCTATAATTTTATCTTTGCCTCTTTGTACAGAGCATGTTTTTGGCTACTTTTACAATTTCTTGATTATCTCTGGCTTTTAGCAATTTGATTATAATGTGCCTTGATGTAATTTTCTTTATGCTTTTTCAACTTTGGTTTTATTGATATTGTTGGATCTATAGGTTCAAATTTTTCATCAAATTTAGAAAATTTTTGGCGGTTATTTCTGGAAATATTTTTCTGTCCTACCCTTTTCTCCTCTCCTTCTGTAATTACAATTACATGCAATAGGCCACTTAATATTATACCACAGGTCATGCACAATTCTGTTTCTTTTTTTAAGTTTTTTTCTCCTGTGCCTAATTTTGAATTATTTCTATGCTATTTACTTATTTATTTATTTATTTATTTATTTATTTAAGATGGAGTCTTGCTCTGTCGCCCAGGCTGGAGTTCAGTGGCGCAATCTTGGCTTACTGCAACCTCTGCGTCCCAGGTTCCATCGATTCTCCTGCTTCACCCTCCTGGGTAGCTGGGATTACAGGTGCACCCCACCACACCTGGCTAACTTTTGTATTTTTGGTAGAGACAGGGTTTCACCATGTTGGTCAAGCTGGTCTCCAATTCCTGACCTCAGGTGATCCGCCCACCTTAGCCTCCCAAAGTGTTGGGATTACAGGCATGAGCCACCGTGCCCAGCCTATGCTATTACTTTAAGTTCACTGATATTTACTTCTGTAGCATCTTATCCACTGTCAATTCCACCCAGTGTATTTTTTCATTTCAGTTGTTGTGTTTTTCATCTCTAAAAGTTTCACTTGGCCTTTTTTTATATCTTCTATTTCTCTCCTTCTCCTACTCATATGTTCTTTCTTGGATATACAGACCATTTTTATAATTCTTTTAATATCTTCATCTGCTAATTCCATATCTTTATAATGTCAGAGTCTTTTTCTACAAACTGATTTTTCCCTCAGTTGTTCATCTTATTTTTTTGCTTCTTCTAATGGCTTGTAATTATATGTGTGTTGCATGTTGCTCTCATACACAGTTAAGTTACCCAAAGTCAGTAGAATATTTTTGAGGCTTGCTTTTAAACTTTGTTGGGGCAGGTCCAGAACAACCATCGGTCTAGGGTTCTTTTGGCTCTACTACTGAGGAATGCTCTTCTGAGGATTCCACCCCATGCCTTATTTATTAGGGGATCTTTCCACTATAGCTGGTGGGAATATGAATTATTCCCACCCTTCTGTGAGCTCTAGCGATTGTTTAGTCTACTGCTTTCTACTGGGTTTTCCCCCACCGTGGTGAGTTTCCTTTCGTGCATGTGCTAATCAGTACTTAGCCCAAGTTTCAAGAAGACATCACTACAGATCGTTAGAGATTGCTCTCTGAGCAAGTCCATTCCATCCTCTGTGCTACTCTGCCCTGCAAATTCAAGTTACCTTTTTCTCCCCAAATTCTGATACCTGTCTTCTCAAGTGAACAAGATGACCAAGCCGCATTTTTCTCCCCGCACCCTTACCTCACACCGTGGCTTAGAAACTGCCTCCAGGATTAGGCTGGTACAATCCTAGTACTCGCCTCCTTTGTTTTCTCTTTCTTAGAGCTCACACTCCTGCACTACCTGCTGTCTGATGTCTGTAAACTATTGTTTCATGCATTTTGTTTTGATTGTTTAGTTGTTTAAAGTGAAAGCATAAATCCAATCCCAGTTACTCTATTGTGGCTGTTTGGTGGAAGTCAGTATCTATATGGAATTTTAAAGGATAGATTTCCATATTTCCCTCACTGATCTATCCTGTTATCCTATTTAACCTCACTATTATTCCTTCCAAACTGCCGTATTTTGGACCTACTGGAAGGGGCTCGGCACAGATACAGTGTTCAGGATACTGCTAGAGCTTTACCAGCCTCAAGCATACACTCTCCAGGCAGCAGAAGAATGGAAACTCAGCTGGCTTTAATACAATGGTCCCTTAATTTCTTATCACAGAGAAATGTGTATTTGGCCAAATGACCTGAGCCTAATCAGTGGGGATGCCAAACAGAGCCCTGTACTAGAAGGAACCTAGTCGTCAAGGTAGGAAGAGATGGAGCGGGGAAGGAGTGATGCCCGTGGCATCTGGGGAGGGGGAACTAGAACTGAATTCTAGTTCCATTCTGCTGCTTAGTGGCAGTGTTCATTTGGGCACGTTACTGAGTTCAGTTTTCTCATCTGGATGACTTTGAAGTCTCCTTCTAATTTTAACAGTTTATGCTCCTAGAACTTGATCATAGTCTCTTTCCATCAGCTTTTCCACATAGGTAAGTTATGCATGCATTCTTCTCTGTTCCCTGATCCTGAACACTGCCACCCATCAGTTCTCATTATGGCTGCAGAGGGTCTTCTGGATTGAGGGGGCCCCTGTATGACCTCAATGCTGGGCCATTATCTTCCTGGGCTCACCTCTTCCTTTATTTCTTCAAAAGGACATATATGTGTCATCTCATTTGCCAGATTCTTCTTTTCCATTTGCCATCACATAGAAATGCATGTTTCAAATCCCTGGTAACTCCAACCCTGACAACTGCAGTCTTCCCTTCCCCCCCCCCAAATGCAACAGGCATCACTCCTTCCCCACTCCATCTGTTCCTACCTTGACAACTACCTGCTGGGTGCTGTGATAGTCACTGCACAACAGCTCTGGGCCTGGCATCAGGAGAAGAGGAATAGAGTAGGGTTCAACAAGGGCTGGTAAGATTCCTGTAAAATAACAATCCCTATATCAAATGTGTTCATGCTCCAGCAATCAAGCCCAGAGAACTCATTCCATTCCCAGTGGAAATTTAGTGAAAAAACCCTTAGGATACAGACATTCATCTCTGACTCTGACCACTCCATCCCTGGGTGACCTTCCTTCTGTGGACCTTGTTTCTCTCCTATCTAAAATAGGGTGCACCACTGCTGGGCCCTCCATGACTCAGCGTTGTTGATAGGGCCAATAAGATCATAATGGCAAGGACAGAGTTTGCTGGATGCAAGGAGGCAGCATCAGTGCTGAGATAATTAGCTTTTCTGTACTGATGAGCTGCAAATGCACACACAGGAACTTTCTTTTCAGGCTTTCAGGCTGTTAAAAGATACTGTGATTTCCCAGTTCACCCCTAGAGTTTCTTTGTGTTGTCCTGAAGAAAAAGAGAGGGAAAGGAGGGGGCAGGTTTACTCCACAGTTGCTATTTTAGTATCCAGAAGAGTCAGCCTTGTTGATTGCAGAGAGATAGTTATCTCTTTCAGGGCTCAGTGAAGGTCACCTTCAAATCTTTTTTATAAGCCAGAGGCTCCTTTTTCCCTTGTGCTCAGTCAATGCAAACCCTGGGACAGTGGAGTCAAAAGGGGGTGGAAGAGGCACTGTGCAGCAGAAGCCCTGAGAGCTAAGAGAAGAACTCTGTTCTCTTGGTAGGAGAGAGGGAGGAAAAGGAACAGGTGAGAGGGATGTTTAATGCCACTCCCCGCAGTACAATATAATAGATGTCTGGTAGGAATGTAACTAAGAAGTCATTTTTAATAATGCAGATAAGGACATAATTAATGCCCTTATCTGCACCGGATCTCCCCCAGGAAGACAACAGGATAACTGGGAGGGAAGGGTTATAGATTCGGAGTCGTAGCTCTTCTATGGGTGCCTGTGATTAGGACACAGCCACTGCCTAGGGGGCCAGGGCTAAGGAGGGGAAGGGAGCCGTCAGAAGGATTCTCAGAGATGTGACACCGGTTGCAGGAGTTACATCTATTAAAGGAGTTAACAGATGTAATTCACTTAGCATAGAGTCTAGCACATTCTCAACACTGCAGGAGTAGAAGCAAAGGAGGTTTTCAAACACTCATTCAGCCCCTCATAGCTGTGGCAGAAGGGGCAGAGAATGTATCGCACAAGAGATACACAGAGATGCCTCCACAGAGGAAAAGCTTCCTGTGACAAAAGTCATCATCAGCCACCCTAGAATCCAGACCCTCATTCCAACACCTGTGTGAAACAAGAGACCAGAGTGATGCTATCTCCAAGGGCAATCTAAGCCAGGCTGCTCCTTGCAATCTGGTCTCATTCCTGCCCTTTGCCCCCTCTCCACATGTCTCTCTGTTCTTCCTTTCCCAGGTTTCCTGGATGTCACCCACATCCACGCCTGCACCAAGACAAATCATACAGGGCCAGGCTCTCCTGAGAAGGCCTTTGCAGACTGCTGCTGGCCTCCCAGCAAGTGCTGCCTCTCTGCGAGCCACTGAGCATGCAGGGACCCTCTGAAGAGACAGCTTTGAAATGGGATCATTTTCTTCCTGGAAGCAAATGGGTGTTTCCTCAAGACTCTATTTCTACATTAAAGTATGAGAAATTCCATCTTTGAAGCTCCCAGTGAGGCCAGACATCGGGTTGGGGTGGGGACAGGATGTTGATAAGAGTCAAACCTAGAACACTGCGCTCTTACGCCCTCATTTCACCGGGTGTCTCTGGGCCTGGCCTCTGGGAGCTATTTGTGATGTGTGGGATGAGTGCATGCACCAGAAAGTATTCGTGTATGAGTTCAAATTTATGTGCTCACCTTGCCCCTTGGGGTATTACTGGCCTTCAAGTTTGATGCCTTTGGAAGCTGAGTCCTCTCCCATCCTTTCAATCAAATTCAACCTTGCTGCAGTAATCTGTCTTTAACAACTCCCACTGCAAGTCAATAAAATGTCAATTTAGTTCTCCTTTTGTTAAATCTTAAATCTGTGTAACGCCTCTCCTTTCCTTTGCTTGTTAAGTGCAGCTCATGTTTACCTCCCCCAGCATCTCCCAGCCTCCTCAGTAGGGGCACCTGCCCTTGAGCACAGGAGTAGACATGCTCACTCAGATGGGAGTCAGCAGAGGGGCCCTGGAGATAGGGAGACCTGAAAAATGGAACCACCAGCTATCTCTAGTTTTCTTCTATTCTTGGAAACCCTGAGCAAACCAGCCTTCTTTAGGACCACTAAGGTCCTTGATTTTCCCAAGCTTGCTTTTCAAGTGGGCAGTAGTGAAGTGGACAGTACTGCATAGGCATTAGGAATGAGACTTTGACTCAAAACCCAGCACCGCCACTTACTAGCTCTATGGCCTGGGATAATTATTTAACTTTTCTGGATCTCAGTTTCCTTATCTGTCTAACGGGATAACAATATCCTCATTGCCTACATAGGCTGATTAAAGGAGTTAATAGATATAATGCACTTAGCGCAGAGTCTAGCACATTCTCAACACTGTATACCTGTTTGCCATGATTTATTATTTTCTGGTTTCTTATCCTCTATCTTCTCTCCAGTAATTCAGTTTCCTCCATTGGAACTACGTCTTCTCCATTGGGTATAGCCTGAGGGATAAATAACTAGAACCTCTCCCTTTTCCAGACAATGAAAGGGTGCCTAATGCAAGCAATGCGTAGGATGCCCTTTCTGGAATTTGAATCTTGAGCATAGGCACAGACTGAAAACAATTGGCTGCAGCTGCAACTTGACCAGGCTCATCCTAATTGGCCACCACTATGTGGTAGCTGCTTCTGGGCCCCTGGATGCAGCCTTTGTTCTTGCCTGTCCCCAATCCCATTTCTCCCTTCCATGCTGGGAGCTCCCTTTAGGAGAATTAACCAGTTTGTTTCCTCTGTTTGCAATCAAAGAATCTTCATCCATATGGAAGGAGTTCAGGGTTCATGTGTCTTCGTGAACCAGGGCTCCTATCCTACCATCTCCTGCCTCCTTCCCTGTGCCCACTCACTCCACCTGCTTTCTGACCCCTTCTCTTATGTTTTGCAAGGCAAAGAGAAGCTAAAGGAGAAGAAGAGAGAGTCCCAAGAAGTCTAGGCAAAGAGGAAGAAACATGAAGAACATCAAGCAGTGATTCTTTCCTTGGGTTTGATGTGCCAGCCCTCCACCCGGCTCCACACCTCCCTGGCTCCATTTCCCCTTCAGCAGCCTCCCTCCTCTCAGTGAAGAACTCCTTTGTGTTAATGGCCACAAATGCGGCAGAAAGAGAAGCAGGAAAAGGACAAGACAGCTCTGGCATCAGCCACAAACTGCAGGCCTCAGCATCCAGCAACATCATGCTGAAAGCAAGCTGCTCCCTGCTTCTGCCCTTCATGCTGCCTGAGCTGAGCATCTCACTAAACCTGCATTTCAATCAGCCCAGTCCACCTAGAGGATTCCTCTGGGAGGCAGGTTCACTTGCCAAAAGTAACTTGGCCAAGGTTTGATTGATTGGAAGCCAAATCATCATTTGGCAAGATGAAATTGATGAATGTACTTTCTGCAAATTGAGTTTTGGTGAATTTTCCCAGAGCCCCTGTGCCCAGAACCACATTCAGAGAATCACCACTTAAAAAAAAATTCAGGGTGTCCCAAGAGTCTATTCCAAGGGAAAGTCTAGAGGTAGATAGGGAGGTCACCTGACATTTGGGAATCACCTACTCTGTTCCAGGGGCCTTATGGACACGATCTCATTTCATTCTCCACACCCAGCCCATGAGCTAGGAACAATTCACTTTATATGTGGGAAACCTAAGGCTTGAGAAGTAAGTGACTTGTCCACAGTCTCTGCCTTCAGAGGTACAGACCTTTCTCTATGTCCTTCAATCTCCTTCTCAGCCATCTCTTTCCCCACCTCAGGCCAGGCCAGGGAAGAGTGGTCCAGCCAGAAATAAACCACTCGAGAAACCCACAGAGTCATGCAGAGGCCAGCATTTAGGCTGTAATCCTGCAACTCATCCATATTCAGTCCAGGCCCCAATCTCTTCCATTTGGCAACCAAACAGTGAAGAAGAAAACTGATGTTCTGGGAGGGTCTGCTGTGTGACATTGTCACACATACTTGTTTACATAGTCTCCTCTGTTTGAGGCCAGGGCTCCCAGCAGTGCATATAGCTCACCTAGGGTCACATAACTCCCAAGTGGTGGTGACAAGTTGCCCCAGCAGTAATATCACTTGCTTTCCTGCCAGTAGCATTTGTGCCCATATGTTAAGACTTGTTTAGGTCTGCACCTCAATGTTACAGGTAAGTAAATGAAGGCTTAAAGAGGGGCAGCCCATGGTTGGCTTGGTGTTCCAACAAAGCAAGCCTTTGAGTTCCCTGATGGAGCATGGGACGTTTGAGCCTCTGGTCTTCCTGGCCTAAGATGTGGTCTTTATCGTTGAATTTCTAAGAACTGTGGGCTTTGCCTGTTGCCAAATTACCCTCTAGGATCATGGCTCCTCCAAGCCCACTACAGAATCCAGCTGAAGCTTTAAATTATGTCAGCCTGTGGAAGTATCTAAGGTGAGTGATTGATGGGCTGCTATCAGAGACAGCAGAATGGACCAAGCTCAAAAATCCGATAGGCAGCTGTACCACACTTTCCTGAAATGCAAACCCCACCCCCACGCCACCAGCCTCCAGATTTCAGCAGCATTACTACCCATCAAGGACTGCTTAATTTGCCTTCAACATCCGAAGGCTGTCAGCAGGGAGGGCACTGCCAATTAGTCCATCAGTGAGTGAGATCAGATGTAAGGTTGTAATTGCCCCGGGACCCATATAAAAGTATCAACATTCTGTAGGAGGGTGAGAGACCCAAGAGTTTGGAGCAAAGAGAGATTCTGACTCTAAGAGAAATGGCAGTCGCAAGCTGAGAAGAGCAAATACATAATTATTTTAGCTCCTGGATGTCCTAGTATTAAGGAAACTGGGTCCTATAAATTCCTTCTCTTCAATACCTCCCAAATTCCTTATCTCCTTCCCTTTCCCATGGCCACCCCTCAGCTCTTGTTTACTCTGGTGGTAATGCAGAGCAGGTAAGCCCCTAATGGGGCTTAGAAAGGGAGGTTTCTTAGTTTTGCCCAGGAAAGAATTAAAGGGCAAGCCGCAGTAGAAGAAAACAGCTTTACTGAAGCAGTGTTACAATTGTGGTGGTTTTATAGTTCCATGACTGCTCCTGCACAGCAGGGTGACCCCATAGGCAGAGAGTAGCATCTCAGGGCAGTTTTGTAGTCATATTTATACCTATTTAATTACATGTAGATTAAGTGGCAGTTTATGCAGAAATTTCTAGGGAAGGGGTAGTAACATTTGGGTCATTGGGTCATTGCCATGGAAAAGGGCAATAACTCCAAGTGTTGCCATGGCAATGGTAAACCTACATGGCACACTGGGGTGTGTCTTATGGAAAGCAGCTTCTGCCTCAGCCCTGTTTTAGCTAATCCTCAGTTTGGTCTGCTGTCTGAGGCCCACTTCCAGAGTTGAGTCCCACTTCCTACCTCAGCAAGAGTATATCAATAGCCTCCTAAAGCCTCTTTCTGTCTTGACTACTGCTCCTTCCAGTTCATCTTTCACATGCCAACAGGGTGATTTGTCTAAAATGAAGTCCACCTAAAATGTCATTCACTTAGGGCACAGGTCTCTAAATTGGCATGCATATACTCAAGAATACACAAGATGCATTGGGGTGTAGGAGGAAAATAAGACAACATATATTTTCATTCATTTTTCTAAAAACTAATTATAAAGAAATTGAGTTTTCCTAATATGTAATACACGTAATATGCGTCTTGACATTGGCAACCCTGTTCAGCCCAGGAGGTGTCATGAGGGGAAAATGGGGGCCCTACAACAAAGGGATTAACAGCAGTGTCCTCATTCAATCTTTCAGGGTCAGATTTTTCCTCTCAGTGTACCTCAGTGGCACTGAGTCAGGTTATTCAGAATTCTTGATGCATAAAGGCTTCTCATGGGTCATTTATTCATTTATGTATCTACTTTTCACTATCTGATAAGCACTTGTAATTCAACCATCCATCCTGAAGACTAGGACCTTGGCAAAAACTTTCATCTCGCTACATGCCCATTCTCCTGCCCAGCCTCTTGTTTCCACCACCCAAAGCAGCCACCATCCTGAACCACAAGTCTATTGTTCCTTTACTTCCTTTGAATATAGTGTTGACTCATCTATATGTATTCCTTAAAAGTATACATTTTTATTTTAGTTGTTTTTACCATTATAAAAAGGGCTTATGCTGCATGCAATATTCTGAGTCTTTTCTTCCCCCACTTAATAAAACTTTGCTAAGATTCATTCACATTGCTACATTGCATAGTTTCATTCATTTTTACTGCTATGTAATATCCCTTTGTGTGACTTTACCACAATTTATTCATCCACTCTCCTCTTCATAAGAACTTGGGTGGTTTTTATTAATAGATAAAAATAAAAATTTATTTTAAAATTTAAATGGAAATGCAAAGATCCAAAAATAGCCAAGACAATCTTAAAATATATGTATATTCTCCAAAAAGACTCATATACATAATTTAAAAGGAACATCAAAATTCAATAAGGATAAGACAAATAATCCAATAGAAAATAAGAAAGACTCAAACTTCATGAAAAAAATCTAAGTGGCCAATAAATACACAAAAAATGCTCAACCTCCAATCTTCAAAGAAACATAAAATAATACCATAGTAAGATATGACCTCACACCTAACACAATGGTAAAAAAGTAGAATGACTGATAATACTAAGTGTTGGTGAGGATGTGGAAAAACGGGAACTCTCAAGACTTGCTGGTGAGAGAATAAATTGGTAGGACCACTTTGGAAAACCGGCATTATCTACAAAGTTGAACATATGCATTGTAGTCCCTGCTTACCCAAGGGTTTGGCTTTCCACAGTTTCACTTTCCACCATTTTAGTTACCCATGGTCAGCCAAGGTCTGAAATAGGTGAGTATGGCACAATAAAATAATATATTTTGAGGAAGAAAGACTACATTCAGATAACTTTTATTGAAGTATAGTGTTATAATTGTTCTTTTTTCATTAGTTGTAGTTAATCTCTTACTATGACTAATTTATAAATTAAACTATATCATAGGTATGTAGGTATAGGAAAAAATATAGTATATATAGGGCTAGCTCTATCCATCGTTTCAGGCATCCACTGGAGGTCTTGGAACATACCCTCCACAGATAAGGAGGGACTACTACTGTATACTCTATGATCCAGCAATTTTACTACTAGATATATAGCCAAAGGAAATGTATACATACATAAACTAAAAGACATGTGTAGGAATTTTTATAGAAGCACTATTTATCATAGTTCAGTGCCAATTATAAATTTAGCTCCAAGGACATACATACTATATGTATATATACACATACACATTCTTCAGCATACCTACATCAGGATATAAGAGAGACTGGAATTCACCTCTCCTCAGCAAGGTGTATGGCAAAAGTATTTCTAAGTACAGTGAGCTACAGAGAGGCATTTCTATCCCCCATAGGAAAAAACTGATTGTGTTTCTAGAATTTCTACCTGGGGATCCAGTGCTAAATATTCACTCATCACCAGAATTTTCTTTAAATGAAAAAATTTGTATTTTGGATTTTAGATATTCAGCATGGGATTAATCATGATCCTAGTTATGACTCAATGCCAACATTGTTTCACATATACCCCACTTTTTTACGCACTCATTCATTCATTTATTCATGCATTCATTCATTTTTTTTTTCACTATCTGTTTTAGTCCATTTGTGTTGCTATAAAGGAATATTTGAAACTGGATAATTTACAAAGAGAAGAGGTTTCTCTGTCTTGCAGTTCTGCAGGCTGTACAAGAAGCATGGAGCCAGCATCTGCTTCTGATGAGGGCCTCAGGCTACTTCCACTCATAGTGGAAGGGGAAGGGGAAGGGGAGCTGGCTTGTGTAGGGATTGCATGGCAAGGGAGGAAGCAAAAGAGAGAGAGAGAGAGAGAGAGAGGGCAGGTGCCAGGTTCTTTTTAACAACCAGCTCTCATGTAAACTAATAGAGCAAGAGCTCACTCACCCCATCCCCAGGAGATTAATCTACTCATGAGGGATCCACCCCCATGACACAAACACCTCCCATTAGGCCCCACCTCCAACACTGGGATCAAATTTCAATATGAAGTTTGTTGGAACGAACATCCAGTCTATAGCACCAACCAACTCAAAATCTAGAACAATATGAACAGCATGTCTGCATGTTCCTCTGCTATTCTGGCCCTCTGCCTTGGCTCTCACCACCTCTGCCAGGGGTAATAATTACACTAAACCTTTTGCTTTTCTTTCCTTTGCTTTATTTTTCAGTTGTATCACCAAGATATGCATGCCTATGTCACCTATTTTTTAGTTGCAATTTTGAAGTTTGATGTGTGTAGACTTCTAGAACTTGCATTTTCCCACTCACTATATTCTAAGATTCATCCATATTGCTACATGTAGTTTACTCCTTTCCATTTCCCATGCTGTAAAATATTCCATTTGGTGAAGATGTCATTATTTATTTATTCTTCTCTCCATGGACTTTTGGGTTGTGCTACGGACAGTCTTGTTCAAGTCCTAACCCCTCTCCCTTCTCACTCTGGTTGTTATGGCTACATTAGGTTTGGGGCATGGATTTTTGGAAAGGTGGTAAAAAAACTCATCATCATCATCATCATCATCATGTGATGGTGATAGCTGATATTTGTCTGAAGTGTTACCTGTTACAAGGAACTTTTATCAACATTATCTAATTGGACAGACTCCAAGAACAGGCAGGCCTATCACAGGGTTAGGAAACAACCAAATCCGCATCCTTTAGATCTTGTTTCATGTGTTACTCTGACCCATTCTGGAGCCTTGGGCTTGATTGGCATTTCTCTCACTGTAAAGCCTAGTTTCATTGCAATACATCATTAAAACTGGATGGGATGTCTGAGAAAACTGAGACATTGAAAAAGGCTATCAGAGAGCCATCAGGCCTAGTATCACCCAAAGTTTTTTTTCCTAGTCTCCAGCCAAAAGCCAGAGCCTCCATGACCGTGGGAGGCCAGGGGCTGCCCCAGGAGATAGAATTTTCCCCACTGCCATCCACCACTGGTCCTCCTAGGATGAGAGTCAGTTATCTTTGACTCTTCCAGGCTGTCTGCCTCTCCCAGTTCCCATGTTATCCCTGGTGAAGCCAGGCTCACTTGGTGGCACAATGCCAGCATTCTCCACTCCCCATCCCTATCACTGAATAATGAATACCAGCTAAGTGTTGAGCAAGTGCCAGTGAACTTCGAGCAAATATTCCCCCTGGAGCTTGGATCAATAACACTTAGCTGCTCCTTTTCAGCCGGGAAAGGGGGCAGCAGGAAACCCATCCTGAACCTTTCCCTCAGGGACAGGCTGTCTGACATCCCCAAGCCCACCCTCAAGGGCTCTTGATTTTCCAGTGCAGGAGTGAAGACTTGTGTCCATAGGAGACTAATTACCCTCCTTCCTCAGCCCCTGTTCCCCAAACATTCCCTTGGAATGTGATTGTTAAGCTCCATCTCCAAGAAAGGGCTCTTTCCCTGGGAGCTCTGCTTGGGTAGCCTATGAGAGCTAAGGGGACACTGTGTTCTGGATTCAGGGGTGGTCACCAGCCATCTCATAACCTTGAGCTGCATAGTTTGGGATTAGAGAGGAAGAGAAGAAAAGAGAAGGTGTTTTACACATGTACATCAATTCGGTGGCCTTGGCCATGCTCCATGTCTAGTCTAGGCACTGTCAACTCCAGCCTGGTTCTGAGAATCACATCTTCTTTGTTCTTAGAAATCTTGCAGAGTTGAGAGAATAATGACAACCAGTACTCACAAAGTGCCTCTTTTGTTCCAGGCTCTGTTCCAAGCCCTTGGCTCTAACTCATTGTATCCCATAGTAACTCATGAGGTACAGGCTATCATCTCCACTTTAGAGACAAGGACGTTGAGACATGAAGAGGTGAAGTGACTTGTCCAGAGTTACAAGGCTAGGAAGCATGAAGCCAGGGCCTTGTCCCAGCACCTAGATCTGGAATACATTGTCTGGACCACTCCACCAAGCCACTTCCATGACACCTCACCCCTGGGCTAGAACAGGAGCTCTGGAGGCAGATGTTCCTGGCTCTGAATCCAGCTGTTACTTACAAATGATGTGGTGGGTACATTTCTCAACCTTTCTACTTTTCTGAGTCTCCCTTTCCTAATGTAAAAAACTGAGATAATACTCAGCTCAAAGTGTTGTTGTAAAAATAAAAATTCAATAAACTACAGAGCTGATGTTCAATAGGTATTTATTTCTTCATTGAGGGGCTGAGGTGTCTAACTCTTCTCTGCAGAGGCAGGCCTCCTGGCCTGGTCTGGAAAGCCTTGGCCCACATTTGAGGTTCTGGCATCACCTCCCTGGCCTGATATCAGGTTGCTTTTCCCAGGTTCCTCTTCTTGACACTTTCCCAATATCCCAGCCCCCTTCAAGAGTGGAGAGTTAAACCACTTCCTTCCCCTGGCCCTGCCGGCCTCTATTACTCCCACCAATCTCCCAGGCCACCACTGACACCTGCCAAGGTAGACTTTTAAAGCCATTCCCCAAATACTGGCAGGGGCTATGTCCTCCTCAAGAAAGGCTTGACCACACCATCTGGAAACACTGCTTTGCTGATGGCACAGCTTAGATCTGTGGCCATATAAGCTTTTCAAAATGGCATTACCCCCTCCACCTGAGTTAAATGTCTCACTTGGTCACAGTAGACCTGGCACACTGGTTATAACAAACCACCCCAAGCCTAATGACATCACACAACAGTAATCATGTATCATCTCATGGTTTAGGTGAGTCAGGAATTCAGATGGGCAGGGGAGGATGTCTTGCCTCTGCTCTGTGATGTCTGGGGCCTCAACTGGAGCACATGAGGGCTGGCGGGCTGGAGTCATCTGAAGGTTTGACCAGGACTGGAGGATATGCTCTCAAGGTGGTTCATTCATATGGCTAATGAGTTAGTGCTGGCAATTTTGTTCCTCTCCACATGGGCCTCTGCACAGGGCTACTGGAGTGGTGTATGAGTTTGCTAGAGCTGCCATAACAAAGCACCACAGACCAGGTGGCTTAAACAATGGAAATTTATTTTCTCACAGTACTGGAAGCTAGAAGTCTAAGCTCAAGGTATCAGCAGGGTTGTTTTTTCTGAGGCCTCCCTCCTTGGCTTGTGGAGGACCACCTATTCCCTGTGTCTTCTCACAGTCTTCCCTCTGTGCATGTCTGTATCCTAATCTTCTCTTCTTATACAAATACCAGTCATATTGGACTAGGGCAAATGCTTAAAGACCTCATTTTATCTTAATCACCTCTCTAAAGTTCCTATCTCCAAATATAGTCACATTCTGAAAAACTCGGGATTAGGATTTCAACATATGAATTTGGGGAGATACAGTTTACCCTATAACAAGCATCCTCATGAAATGGTGGCTGGCCTCCCCCAGAATGAATGTTCCGGGAATATTGGGTGGCTGCTGTCATGTCTTCTATGAGTAGGTTCAGAAGCCACACGACACCAATTCTGTGCTATCCTACTGGCTTCACAGATCAACCCTATTCAATATGGCAGGATGCCACAAGATGACATGTGTTCTGGGAAGTGAGGATGCGGGAGGGCAGCCTGGAAATGAGCTACCACCACACCCAGGCAAACAAATGCCTCCCACATTCACCACACACCAGAAGAGAAGCCCACCCTGAAAGACAAAGTCCAGAAGGCACAAAGCCTCTTCTTGTGCTCAGCAGCAAGGCAGGAGGCTCCAGAGGCATAAGGAGAAAGAAGGTGGCCACGTTCTTCTCAAACTACCATCTCTGGGGAGGAGAAGTTTTACTCCCTCCATGGAAACCTGGGGCTAGCATCCCAGATGTAAAGAGAGGTTCCAGTCTGGTCCTGGGTTTGCTCCGCCTGCCCTGTTGTATAACTGCACGGTCACTGAGAGGACACAGATGGAAAAGATGAGTAAGATAACTGTTGTGCACAAGGAGCTTACAGCGTACGTGGCACAGAACAAGTGCACAAAATAATAACTCACAAGTTAGACTGTGATTTTTAATTCCTAGAGCATGTGAGACTATATGTGTAGCAGAGGAGGGGAAGGTTTCACTCCTTTGTTCAGAGTAGATGTGACTTAAAAGCAGAACCCTGGTATTCCTTCTCCCTTATCCGATTAATCTGCAGAAACAGAGAATCACGGTCAAGCCAGCATCTGCTACTGGTGATCATAAGGTCAAAGGTCTGTGTCTGGGACCCCAGATGATTTGTATTTCATTTACTGAGTCCTCGCTAGGAGTGTGTCCATGAAGACATGGGTCAGCTGAAGACCATGTGCCTCGTGACTGCTGGCCTTCTCCAAGCAGATGTGGCCTTCTGATTGGCCTAGTGCTGAAGTCCTAAAATACTGGGTCCTGCCTTCGAGTCCTGGGCAGGGCTGCCTCTCCTCCCCTTTTCATGTACCCCTCAGGCTACACACCAGAATAGCCAGTTCTCCTCGGCCAGTTTCCCCATCACCTTCCTCCTAAGCGAAAACTCACCTGGCTCAAGTTTTGGGGACAAAAGGGGAGAAGAGCTCATCCTGCAATGTTGCTTTCTCTTCCTCAGAATCTTTGGGATGGCCTAAAAGTTCCTGCGTCCCCGCCCTACTAGAGAGTGGGGGGATTCCTCCAGTCCCAGCTGGGCCCACCTCCCAGTCACCTCATCCATCATCCTGACAGGTGGGCCCTGGAGAGAAGCTATAAGCAGGTCAGGGGTAATTAGGATCCATTAAAGAGATGAGGCTGAGCTGCATGGGGGACCATTCATTCCACAGCACCCTCTTCTAAATGGGGCTGTCAGCCATGCAGAGCTTGCTCCCGCGAGTTCCTGGGGAGGCTGTGGCAACCGGGTAAAGAGCATCTTGAAGACATGGAGGCCTGGAGATGAGGCAGGGGCCATCAGCCAGCATTCCTGCACAGAAGGCAGGGGGCAGAGAAGGGGATAACAGAACCCACCCCCAACCCCCACCAGCAGGGTCTCACGTAGGGGCTTGTTTGTGAGCCAAGTCCTCAGCTTATGACTCCACACTCTGCAGTCCAGGCTGCTTTCCATGGCCTCCCTGCGCATCCCAGCCCAGGGCAAGACTACATCTCAAAATAAAATTGAATTAAATTAAAATTAAAATAAAAAACAAGCATTGGACCTAAGATGGGAGCACTCCTCCTCTTGCTCTCTTGCTTTGGGGAAGGCCATGCCCTGCCTATGGAGTGCCATTCGTTTGTTTCTTTACTTCTCAAATAAACTTGTTTTCACTTTATTCTGTGGACTCACCCCAAAATCTTTCTTGCATGAGATCCAAGAATCATCTCTTGGGACCTGGATTGGGACTGCTTTCCAGTAACATTTTGAATATAATTTAGTGTACTTAATGTAGGCACAAATGTGATCTGAAATATGTTGGTTGGGTCTTTAGTAGGATTTTCTTTTTCTTTCTTTCTTTCTTTTTTTTTTTTAGGACTGGGGATACCCAGTTCCATTATGTCTGACCAGGTCATTTCTGAAAGGACTAGAAAACATCGTGGTTCACAATCCCACAAACAGTAGCCCAGGACCCTTGGGGAAGGCACCTCTCTGCCTCCTCTTTTCCGAGACCCCCGCAGAGCAGAATGAGTGAAGCTCGAATCTTGGGGGCCTTCCGTCTGGCTGGGCTACTGCAAGGTCTGTGCTTGCTTTGCCTTCGTTGCTATTGTTTTCAGTCACGGCAGCAGTTAAGCCCACATTAAGAACAAATGAGAGAGGCCAATTACTAATGTGCTGAGGGGAAAAAAAAACAACCCATAAATAATTGTACTGAGGTTTGATGTTAAATATAAGGAGGACTAATAATTCAGACAGGCAGAAACTCCTGAATCTACCACAAAACTCCCCAAGGCAGAATGGCAGCGAATGGCCACACATTTGCATAATAGCTTTCTTGTTGTTCTCTTTGTTCTTTTTGTTGCTTCAACTAATTGCATTTAAGCACCCTGTTATTTCCCTCATTCCTCTGAAAGGAGCCAGCCCCAGTGATCCATAAAATGGTAACTTTCACCAGCACAATACTGTTGTTATACACTTATAAATTGAGGGATCTGAAAAGAAACAAAGCTCTATATCAAAATAGCCCCAGGACCTCTCCTTTGATTCAATTTGTTGTGCATGCTTTTCTCCAGGGCTGGATTCACAGGTGGGCCACCTGCACCCCCATGCAGCTGTCCCATGCTAGTTGGTGCCCTGTGGTTAGAAAGGCCCTGCTTGGTTTAATACTCGGCTGTCGCTGTATAGAATTGCTCAATACTTTTTAATAAGGGGCCCCACGTTTTCATTTAGCATTGGCCTTGCAAATTATCTATGCTTCTCACTCTGAGTCAGGTCTGGCTGGGATAGTGCCTAGCTCCAACGGCAAAGTAGACATGTGGTGAAGTCTCCCAAGAGTTCAACAGCTATCACATTTCTGCCTCCTCTAGTATTCATTTATATAAGCCACCCACCACCCTTGATGGCCATGACTCACGGAAAAGGGAAAATTCATTTCCCCAGGACACAATCTGACACCAAACTTTCTGAGCTCAGCTTGCAATTTAGCTGGAACCAAAAAAAAAGCACAAAGATCTCTGTCTGGATGGGACTTTTAATTGTTGAAGTCACTTCCTTTGTGGAGAAGCCTGGATGAGTTGAAGAGGTGTTTCCCTGGTCCTAGGGATTCTAATGGTCCCACTAAAAGGAGCATGGGAATGCCCTACACCTGCTGTTATTCCTGCTTCCTTCCCACTTTTGCATCTTTCAAAGTAATCATTAATCTATTCCCACAGCAAACGTTACTGTATTACTCCAGGCTGTCCTGGGCATCAGGGATCCAAGTGTAAATGAGAGAGACTCAGTCTCTGCCATCATGGATCTCATGGTCCCATCTCAAATGAGACCCAAATGCCATCCCCATGTCCACAGGCATGGGAGGACTAACTCTTACATTCTAACCTTGGAGCCTATTGCTATTCCACTAGGAATAGCTGCTCCTTCTTCCTACCAATGCATGTCTGGCTCACTTGATCTCCAGAGTCCAGCTTGAAGTAGATTTCTACCAGAAGTCCTTCCCTGATCACTGCCCTAGGCCGCTCCACTCAGCTGCCTCTATGCTGTACCCACTGGGGACTCAAGTGTTTCCAGGACACTCTGTGTTTTTCAGTTGCTATAAATAATGTAGGTTTCTTAGCCTGAGAGGAGATTCTAACAGATCTGAAGTCTGTTTTGCTCCCTACCTTTATGACTGTGCCTGATGTAGCAAGTACTGTTTGTTGCCCACACGAATCTATTGCCCTCTTCTTGGCCAGTAGAAACCAATTTTGTTTCCATATTGACACTTTCCTTTGAGTCCTTCTGCTGAGGATGGGTGACTTTATCTCTAGCCACTTCCCAGGAGGGTGAGACATGGATATTGATTGGTCTATGTGATCCCATTCTCTTTCCTACCATTGGTTTAAGAAGGGTCATGAGACCTCGTCTTGATCAATGATACATAAGAGAAATGATGGATGGTTTCTACAGAAAAGATTTCCAATCGATAGAAAGAAACTCAGGGGAGGAAATGGTTCCTTCTCTTCAGTTGGATTAGTGTCATGTCCCCATGGGACACCTAGAACTGTGGCAGCCACCTTGTGACCGGGAGAGATAACACCAACAGGTTGAAGCTGACGGTGAACAATGATGGTGTTCTTGATGAGGTGATTAGATAGACATTAACCAACCTGGTCCCACCCTACCTACTTCCAGGATTCTGGCCATGTAACTTTAATATTTTTATCACTTAATACACATTTATTTCGGTTTTCTGTTCTTTGTAGCTGAAAGCTTTCTAAATGCCTGTAATACATGTGCTTTGTGGATTTTGTCTAATTAAATGTCGGGAACAGGGTGTGCAGGGTCTGCCCTTGGAACAGGCTAACTAGACTTCCTGTAAGGAAGGTGAGTGGTCTAACAGAAAAAGAATATAGGCATTCCAATGTTTCTGAGGGCCAGTTCTGATTTTATGCCTGACTATGACTTTGATAGTTGGGAATGTGGGAAATTAAGACATTAAGAAGTAAAAGTCTTGACTTTAGTCGCATCACAAACTAAAGAAACTCAGTCTAGAGCACTGACTTGGTGTAGAAGTAAAATTCCAAGTAGATCTCCATCTACTTCCTCTGGCTGGGGGGCACTTGCTTCTTTCTGTAAGTGATCAAATTTAAAGAAAATGTTGTTTCTTGGGTCTAAAATCTGCTATTACCCAGGTTACTGAGTTCTGTAATTAAGACCTGATCTTTACCCCTGGGGAGTGCATGAGTGATGAATTCAGCAGCTATGCATACCTTCTCCTCACCCAGCACCCAGGCCTCAAATTCAGCCAGCTTGGGCTGCTCTCCACACAGTGAAATTTTAGGAATATCTGTGTAATCTAAAATTATACCATCTAGGGCTAATAAAATCTGGAATTCCATTATGAGACATTCATTCTTTTGGCTATATGTCTATAAAAGTCACTAAAATCCAACCATCCCTATGTAGGAGTAGCCCCTTTTCTTGAGCCCAAATAGGATATAGAAAATGGGGCAGGGGACAATTTCCTGGGATGAGCTTATTGTTAAAGAGTTGAACAGATTTATACAGAAGAACCTTGGTGCACTAAAGACAAACTTTTCTTATGTCTCAATTTTACTTGGAAATAATGACAATCTTCACCGAAGGAGCAGCACATGCATTTGCCCACTGTAACATGGATCCATTCACGCCTGTGAAGATAGAAGGATATGAAGATCAGAAAGAAGCAAGTGGCCCCCACGAAGAGGAAGTAGATGGAGGTCTGAAGTCCCAGAGAGAATTCTGTGACAGTGCTTTAACAGTGTATGCAGCAGCCCAGGCACAGTGGCTCACGCCTATAATCCCAGCACTTTGGGAGGCTGAGGTGGGTGGGTTGCTTGAGCCCAGGAGTTCCAGACCAGCCTAGACAACATGGCAAAACCTCACCTCTACTTTAAAAAAATACAAAAATTAGCCAGGTGTGGTGATGCACGCCTATGGTCCCAGCTACCCAGAAGGTTGATGCTGCAGTGAGCCACTGCACTCCAGCCTGGGCTACAGGAGTGAGACCCTGTTTAAAAAAAAAAAAAGAAAAGAAAAAGAAAAACAAACAAACAAACAAAAAACCCTATGTGAAAGATCATTATTCCAATGGCCAAGGCTTCTATACTGTTTGTGCTAAAACAGACTGTTATTGCATGTACTGAAAGCCACCAGTTTCAGCCTAAAAACTTCTGGAATGATCATTGGAGATAAGAGCAGAAGTCCACAATCAAACAACCTATAGCCCAGGTAGTTGAAGTGCTTAAAATTCAGGTTCACTATTACGAAGAGGGTAATGTGCCATTGGTCAGTCATAAAGTTGTACAGGATTCACTAACTGTCTCGAATGAAGTACAAACTGTAAAGGAGTTTATTAAATCAGAGAATGCAGGAAAGGAGTATCAAACAGCAATTAGTAAAAACTATCAAACGATGTCAGATGCCACATTAAAGGCCTTGCACTGGCAGCTACCCATTACCTGCACCAAAATTGATGAGAACAAGCTACTCAGCTACAAGAATGGCAAAGAAATGCAGAAGACTTAAAGGCTGAATGTAGGATTCTTCTGTATGTGGAAAGACAAAGATTCAACGTGTGGTCGTATGACAAATAAGTGATTTATAAACAAGAGTGATATTTTGCTAGGGCTTTCAAAGTTAATGGATTTTCTAGCCTCATGGAATACTGTTGAACCTCTAGCATTGTCTTGATTCTTTTCTGTTCTCTGCCTTGTAATTTTCTGTTATCACTATATCCATGTGTGAATCTGTTGTTGTTGTTAATTCTGCCACATTTAATGTTGGAAAGAGACATCTAATCCGGAGTCACTTACTGTTTAGAAAATTTTCCTAGCCGTGAAGCCCTGTTACTGATTTAGACAAGGTGTGATGTTCACTACTTTTCTACTGCTATACTTCCAAGAACTTCTGGGACTTCAGTGGTTTTTACCACTCCACCAACAGCTAAAGAGGTATTCCTACAAGCTATAGCTAAATGGAAGACATATTCATCCTTCTTCTACTTTCATCTTCATTTATAGCATCTCATAACTGTTGATTTCCAAAGTTTGGATTGGGGCTTTTCAGGCCCTTTTTGGAGGGCAAAGGAAGTTTTCTGGAAATTCCATTATAGCCAGCTTCTCTGGGGAACTTGTTTTTAAATCCAAAAACTTGAACCACCTTCCCTGCAAATGGACCTGTCTGCTTTCTTCCCCTCTGTCATTGTCTCCTTCTCATCTAGTACCATTGTAGTTATAGACATCTGCACTCTTAGAAGAGTTTTATTCACTTATTTTTTTTAAAGCTCAATAACTGATGGCATACTGTGGATGTAGAGGTATAAACCTTGAAAAATCCAGATGTTGAAGGAAAAACCGGGTATCTTCTGCTTTAATACTTTGTGGCAGGATTGTACTGTAAGCAAAATAATCAAACAACTATGCACATCACAAATAAAAAATAAAAATGAACCAAAGTGAAAAGGGTGGCTTCCAGGTAGTATCTTCCTATTGTAACCTGTTATTTAAGGGAATACTAGTGATTTCTTTCAAATAGGATGTAAAACATTCTAAATTACTCTTCCTTAGTCCTGCCTGCCAAGAACTCAAATGTAACTGTGATACGGCAACCCTTCCCAGGTATTTTGGCAGGTACATGTATGATCTCAGAATACACAGGTAACATAGATACGATATAACAACTCACAATGGTGAATTCATTTACATTGTTCACACTTCTATGACCAAGTCCTAAGGGAAGGTCAGTTTTTTAAAAAAGAAAAACAAGTAGTGCCTTCCTACCGATCTCCAAATGCATGTCAAAAGAGAAGGGTATTTTTGTTTCAACTTCATTTTTGCTCAGTAATACAGTCAAGTCAGAGTTTGTTTCCAAGTAACCCATTGAGCTGTGTAAGCATTTTTGTTTATTTCAAATACAATATGTTTACATTATTTGTCATTCACACTATCCATCCATAGCACATTATCTTCTGTATCAGGTAGTCCAGTAGAAACATATGTGTTTTGTTCTAAAGAAAAGCAGTTTTCACTGTCAGTAGCTGCCAACTTCTCCTGCTTGAAGGCCTCACTCTTGCCTTACCCTGCCATGAATGTTCTGCCTTTCTCAGTTGCCATGACCGTTGACCTATTCTCTGCCCTAATGTAGATTTTGACTGACTCTACTGTCCCGTGTACATTTTTGTTTGCCCAATTAAAAGGTTCTGAGTTGGTGAAGGGGAAAGAGAAGGCGTAAGGAGGCCTGCAAGCATGGGCCTGGCAATGAATAAGACCCATTTCTTGCCGGGCACCATGGCTCATGCCTGTAATCCCAGCACTTTGGGAGGCCAAGGCGGGTAGATCACTTGAGGTCAGGAGGTTGGGACCAGCCTGGCCAACATGGTGAAACTCCATCTCTACTAAAAAAAAAAAATGCAAAAATTAGCTGGGTATGGTGGCCGGTGCCTGTAATCCCAGCTACTCAGGAGGCTGAGGCATGAGAATCGCTTGAACCGGGGAGGCAGAAGTTGCAGTGAGCCAAGATCACACCACTGCACCCCAGCCTGGATGACAAAGCAAGACTGTGTTAAAAAAAAAAACAACAACAACAAACAAACAAACAAAAAAACACTATTTCTTCTCTTCTCCCAGAAAAAGGAAGAACACCACTACCAACAAAATCACCTTGACTAATGTAATGGAGTGCCCAAAACACTGTGAGCTGCCCAGAAGGAAGGAGAAGTTCACAAATATAGCAGCCTTCTTCAGCATCCCTCTAGCTGCAGAAAAACAAGGAAGCCTTTGGCTGTGGGTTGTATTTCTTCTGCATTTCCACGTCTCAGTCATGGCTTTCTGCCAAGAAAGTCTAGCCACAAAAGACCTGGGAGAGGGGCTCACTGAAGGGGCATGACTGTTGCCAAGGAGACCAAAGGACAGTGAGGGGAGACACAGGCTCCTCTGTCTGCTGTTAAACCTTCATAAGAGAAGGAAAGACAGAGAGAAAGTGCAGGCAGCAGGAGTGGACCGTTCCACCCTCCGTCCAGGCAGGCCACAGACAGGTCCCTTCATGGAGACTCTCCCATACAAAATTGCCACCAATTCACCTCAGCGGCATGTCCCCAAAGTGGTATTCTTGCTATATCTAGACTCAATTCAGCTTGTGGAATGCATTTTAAAGGTAGAGAAACCAAAGCCTGGCAATGATTTGACCGTAGTGAGTCAGTGACTGCTGTGCATCTCTCAATGGCAGCTTTTCAGAGACCACAGAGCAGTGGGGAAGGGCTTGACAAGCAGGTGCCCCCACGCTAGGAGACCAGCCTCAATACTGAGCCAGAGGTCTGGCTAGGTCACCTGTGCATTCCCAAACTCTGGTGGCACTTTCTGCCCTGGAGAAAGCTGCTGGAACCCACCCTGCAGGGAGCCTACCTCAGGGGGTCACTTTTCCTATTTTAGCTCCATGAGACTGAGTGCCCTTCGCTCCTCGCCCAGTCCCTATATAGCACCAGTGAGCCCCTAGAGGTTGTGGCCTTCCTGCCCTCTTCCCAACCTAAGGTCCCTGGTGGATTTCTAGCCTCTAAAAAGCACAACTTGAGAGTGGAAGGATCCTGGGTCCTATAGCTTTCAAGCAATATCTGGGGTGTTGCAATAAAACAGTGCTGCCCAATAGAACTCTCTGTGATGATGGAAATGTTCCCTGTCTATGTTGTCCAATACATAGCCACCAGTCACATGTGGTCATGGAGCACTTGCAATGTGGCTAGTGCCACTGAGAAACTGAATTTTTAACTTTATTGAATTTTAGTTAATTAAAATTTAAACTCAGAGAGCTGCATGTGGCCAGTGGCTAAGGCACTGGACAGAGCAGGGAAGGATAAGGCCTCACATAGGCGGTATCCATGGATACCAACAATAGGGGATAATGTGATCTCCCTTCCCCACCAGCCCCTCCTTGAGAGGAAAACACTGAGGGAAGATGGCACTTCTTGGGGGAAATCAGAAGTTCGTCTTCGCTATGTGTCCTTTCCTGCTAAAAGTTCCATGCGTCAGTGAGCTATACAAACCCTGAAACGTGTAGAGAAAGCAATGCCTAGGCACCTGTGTCAGCACAACAGACAGGAAGGGGGCCACAGGGCTGGGGGAACACTCTCTGCAGGCCTGGAGAACTGAAAGCCTGGAACCCCATCACTTTCCAATAAAGTCTTGAAGAAATTTGATGTTGTAGGAAAGATGGAGGTAATAATTGAACATGTATACATACTTTGGGGTGTATATGAATTGAAACTGTGCTCACTCTCTGTTTCAGGGAGCCTTGCTATGGGGCCGTCTTCCAGGTTGAAACCTCATGGTAATAAGTTTCTTCTGTTTTTTTCTAAGTGCCTGGGTTGGGGTCTGAGTCCGACTTTCCTTCTGTCACACCACGTCAAGGTAGAGAGAGGAACCAGCATATTCGTGTCTAGGCAGTTCTGTAATCTTCAGAGCAAACAGTGATCAGCTTCTCATTTTCACTGAGCCCAGGTCATCACCTTTATGATTTTAGGAGATTGTTTCAGGAAGAAGCCGGGGTATTTGGCAGACAATAAATGTGAGGCACACAATCCAGGCAAACGGAGCTGCAAGGATGCACCATGATTGCTGAGGGAGCCAGGCAGCATAACTGGACTCATCACTTCTCTACCCTAAACCTGTTCCTTGTTTGTACTCCCCATCTCTAGAAGATAACCTCTATCCACTCACTTTAGAGAGAAATCTGGCAGGGATCACCACAGACACCCTTTTCCCTTGTCCCACATCAAATTAGTCACCAAGCCCTGTTGATTCTAAGCTAGAAATGTCTCCAAGTTCCCCTCATCCTGGCCTTCACTGTCACCATGGGGGTCCTTGCTGCTTCTCACCTGGGGCCCCACCTGTGTCTGATTCCCATATCTCCCCACTCAGTCTATCCTTCATCACTGGCCAGAAGCACGAGGCTAAAACTTAAGCTATATGGTGCCTATCACTCCTCTGCTAAATCTGGGTTTCATTTAGCCTAAAGGATAATGTCAGCACTACTCTGTGTGACAGGAAAGGACTCTAAGGAGCTGTCCCCAGGGTCTCTATCCAGTCTCACCTCAAACAGGTCTGCCTGCATGGACTCACACTGCAGTGGACTCTGCCTTCTCAAGCCTGGTCTTGGTACATGCCATCCCCTCTCTTCAGAGGCTCTTTTCCTAACAAACTCCCATTCAATCTTCAACAAGTAGCTCTAGCACCCTCTCCGCCATGAAGGGTCTTTGGGATGCAAGTGGAATTGGATGGTCCCTTCTCTCTGCTCCACAAACCTCCAGTGTAGATTGTGATTTGCTTTTTTGTTCCAAAGTCTGTCTCTGTTTTAGACTGTGAGCTCCAAGCTCCACAATGCCTATGACTATGGCATCTAAGTCATTTCTATCCCCCTGTTGCTCTGCACGTGCCTCGGATATAAAGGAACTAGATGGATGGATGGATGGATGGATGGATGGATGGATGGATGGATGGATAAAGGATGGATGGATAAATGGATGGACGGGTGGGTGGATGAGTGGATGCATGAGGGGTTGGGGAGGTGGATCGATGGCATGAGACTCGAATGGATGACGTGGATTAGCATCAGGGAGTTGGAAGGGGTGGACTACGGATCAGGATGGATGGGCCAGATTCCTGGAGTCCCAAGTGACTAAGGGAGAACCCACAGGGAGATACAAGCCTTCAACCTGACTCAGGCAAAGAAAAGACATGGTGTGAGTAGGAATCCCCTGAGAGGGTGGAAATGAAGGGGCTGGGAAGAAAGTGGCAGCCAAACAATAAACTGTGGTACTGAAGAGTCAGCTATGGGGTCTGTTAACCCAAGAGGGGCTGTATGCCAAGAAGTTCAAGAACTGTGTAGATTGGAGACAACCAGGACCACTGCCCACCCCAGAGAATCCGAAATCAAGTCCTAGAGTGTTCAAGCCCTGTGTGCACACCAATACCATTCAGAGGAGAGAGTTTTGCCGGAGTTCCCAGTAAGGAAAAGTGCTGAGGAGAGAGGGTGGTGACAGAGTGAACACCTGAGGGAAAATATCTGAGGGTGGAAGTTGTTGAATAGCAAGACACTTACATGGTTTCAATGTATCTCCCCGACAGGTTACTTGTCAATTACAAAAGAAAAGAAAACCATAACAGCAGAGTAATCTGGTAGATGCCAATTTAACCAAGGGACTGAAGCTGATGTCTTCAACGATGAGACAGACCCCCATCTTTGCTTCCTAATATGAGGCTTTCCCATGGCGCGGCATTCCTAACCCAGCGGAAACCTCAGACAAGTCCAAACCCAGGGACATTATGCAAATTAACTGGCCTGTACTCTTCAAAAATGTCGAGGTCATGAAAAACAAGAAAAGGCTGAGGAACTATTTTAAATTAAAGGAAAATAAAGAAACACCATTACAACAGCAACGTGTGATCCTGGATTGGATTTCGAACAACCCCCAAAATTGCTATAATGGACATTATTGGGACCACTGGTGAAGCTGGACTGTGGACTGTAGATTAGCTGACAATAATCACATAAGTGTGAAATGCCTTGATTTCAATACTTGTAATGAGGTTTTGGAAGAGAATGTCCTTGCTCTTAGGAAATATGTACTAAATTATTAAAGGGTAAAGGGACTTTATGTAGGGAAGTTACTCTCAAGGGGTTCAGAAAACCAATGATATCTTTAGAGAGAGAATAATACAGCAAATGAGGAGAAATACTAACAATGAGCGAATCTGGACAGGTAGCATAAGGGCATTCTTTGTACTTTTCTTTTAAAAATCTTTAAGTTTGAAATTCTTTCAAAATAAAAAGTGAAAATGCAAAAGGATCTGAAGGAAGAGCGTTTAACCTCGAGGGAGAATTGTAAAAGACCAACCCAAATTCCTCTTGCAGTAACTGGGATCAAGACTTCAGTTTAGGCCCTCAACAAGGGATGACAAAAGAGCAAAGCTGTTTTTCCTAAACTCTACTTCTTCCAGAGTCTGAAAAACACTTGTTTTTATCTCTTTGCCTGCCCCCTCCCCATATTTCAGAATCTCCCCCAGAGCCAGTTTCCATTTAGATAGGAAGCCAGTATTGAAATCTGTCTCCCTACAAGTCACTCCATGAGGCCCTGGGATGTAAAGATGAAGAAGGAACTATTCTGCAGGATTCAGATGTCTGATGGGAGAGAAGGAAACATGAGTAGCTAGTCTCATAAAATACTGAGAAAGCTGCACACGATACCACTGGGAAACAGAGGCACAATGTCCAGAAAGGAGACTCCAGGAAGAGGCACGAGGGGTGACACTACAGCTGGGTATGAAAGTGGGAGGAGTTTGCCAGTTAGGTGGGAGAGAAAGGAGGCTAAGGGGCAGTAGCATTTTCTAAAGGTTCAAAATGAGAAAAATCTCAGAAGGATTCCAGGGCCAGGCTTGTTCTGGGAATACCCAGTATCCAGTGGAAATGGAGGTTATAAATAGCAGGAATAGTAAAATCTTAGGTAGGGGCCAGACCACAGAGATTTTATCTACATGCCAGTGCCTGAGCAAAGGACAGCCCATGATGTAAGAGAGTAATGTGATCAGATGTGATTTGCTCTAGAAAATTCCAGTTGCCATATGAAAAATGTATTGGTTGGAGGCAAGACAGGAGACAGGGAGCATAGTTAGGAGGTGGTGACAGTGAGGCTTGCAAGTATGAGGTACAAGGATGAGGCAGGCCAGGACTTACACAGTCCCTGGGTGTGAGTGTCTCCATAAATTTCTTTTTTTTGTATTTAATTTTTACTTTTTTATTATACTTTAAGTTCTAGGGTACATGTGCACAATGTGCAGGTTTGTTACATAGGTATATATGTGCCATGTTGGTTTGCTGCACCCATAAACTCATCATTTACATTAGGTATTTCTCCTAATGCTATCCCTCCCCCAACCCCTCAACCCCCGACAGGCCCTGGTGTGTGATGTTCCCTGCCCTGTGTCCATGTGTTCTCATTGTTCAATTCCTACCTATGAGTCAGAACATGTGGTGTTTGGTGTTCTGTCCTTCTGATAGTTTGCTCAGAATTATGGTTTCCAGCCTCATCCTTGTCCCTGCAAAGGACATGAACTCATCCTTTTTTATGGCTGCATAGTATTCCATGGTGTATGCACCACATTTTCTTAATCCAGTCTATCATTGGTGGACATTTGGGTTGGTTCCAAGTCTTTGCTATTGTGAATAGTGCCACAATAAACATACGTGTGCATGTGTCTTTGTAGTAGCATGATTTATAATCCTTTGGGTATATACCCAGTAATGGGTCAAATGGTATTTCTAGTTCTAGATCCTTAAGGAATCGCCACACTGTCTTCCACAATGGTTGAACTAATTTGCACTCCCACCAACAGTGTAAAACTATTCTTATTTCTCCACATCCTCTCCAGCATCTGTTGTTTCCTGACTTTCAATGCCTAACTGGCATGAGATGGTATCTCATTGTGGTTTCGATTTGCATTTCTCTGATGACCAGTGATGATGAGCATTTTTTCATGTGCCTGTTGGTTGCATAAATGTCTTCTTTTGCGAAGTGTCTGTTCATATCCTTTGTCCGCTTTTTGAGGGCGCTGTTTGTTTTTTTTTCTTGTACATTTGTTTAAGTTATTTGTAGTTTCTGGATATTAGCCCTTTGTCAGATGAGTAGATTGCAAAAATTTTCTCCCATTCTGTAGATTGCCTGTTCACTCTGATGGTAGATTCTTTTGCCATGCAGAAGCTCCTTAATTATATCCCATTGGACTATTTAGTCTTTTGCTGCCATTGCTTTTGGTGTTTTAGTCATGAAGTCCTTGCCCATGCCTATGTCCTCAATGGTATTGCCTAGGTCTTCTCCTAGGGTTTTTATGGTTTTAGGTCTAACATTTAAATCTTTAATCCATCTTGAATTAATTTTTGTATAAAGTGTAAGGAAGGGATCCAGTTTCAGCTTTCTACATATGGCTAGCCAGTTTTCCCAGCACCATTTATTAAATAGGGAATCCTTCCCCCATTTCTTGTTTTTGTCAGGTGTGTCAAAGATCAGATGGTTGTAGATGTGTGGTGTTATCTCTGAGGACTCTGTTCTATTCCATTGGTCTATATATTTGTTTTGGTACCAGTACCATGTTGTTTTGGTTACTGTAGCCTTGTAGTACAGTTTGAAGTCAGGTAGCGTGATCCTCCGGCTTTGTTCTTTTTGTTTAGGATTGTCTTGGCAATGTGGGCTCTTTTTTGGTTCCATATGAACTTTAAAGTAGTTTATTCCAATTCTGTGAAGAAAGTCATTGGTAGCTTGATGGGAATGGCATTGAACCTTTAAATTACCTTGGGCAGTATGGCCATTTTCATGATATTGATTCTTCCTATCCATGAGCATGGAATGTTTTTCCATTTGTTTGTTTCCTCTTTTATTTCATTGAGCAGTGGTTTATAGTTCTCCTTGAAGAGGTCCTTCACATCCCTTATAGGTTGGATTCCTAGGTATTTTATTCTCTTTGTAGCAATTGTGAATGGAAGTTCACTCATGATTTGGCTCTCTGTTTGCCTGTTATTGGTGTATAGGAATGCTTGTGATTTTTGCATATTGATTTTTGTATCCTGGAGTGTCTCCATAAATTTTACACCCTGGGCACCTCATTTACCTCATCCTAGTCCAGGGAGCAGAGGAGCCATTTATGCAAGTGGTAGGATCCTCAAGATGCAGTGATTGTGGGTATGGGGATGACATGGAGGGAGAGAGAGGATAGTTTAGGGGAGACTTCTTGGTCCTGGAGACAGGGGTTTGCACAGTGAGAAGTACAAAGGAGATATAATAATGTTCAATTAATAGAGTGGGAGCAGATACCAACTTCCTCTGGGCAAAGGCCCAGACTAGCACTCCTGAGCTGACTGGACTCCCCCACTAATGAGGATGCTAACCAGGGCACCTCTCCCTCCCTGTAGGGGTCAGCCTAGTTGGCCTGCCTAGGGCAGTGTTTGCCAATTGGCCAATTATTGTTGAATGAAGAGGAACTTCCAGGGGTCTGATTTTCTGGCCTCCCCCACTTGTAGGACAGCAGTCAAGAAGTGCTCCCAGGCCCCCTGGGAGGTTGGCCCTAATCCTTGTCCAATGACCAGCCCCAAGCACAGCTCTTAGCTTTCGTTGTAAGCACAACTGTTGTGAAAGACCCAAATCTCCCTTCTCCCAAGGGATAGAGAGGTGGAGATAATGCTTTTTATTCCACAGATGGGACATCTGAAAATAAAAGGATGTCTTAGTCTGTTCTGGCTGCTATAACAAAATACTGTAAACTGGGAGGATTATTAACAACAGAAATCTATTGCTCACAGTTCTGGAAGCTGAGAAGTCCAAGATCAAAGAAGATTCAGCATCTGGTGAGGGCTCATTTTCTGGTTCATAGAAGGCATCTTTTTGTGGGGACCTACATGACAGAAGGAGTGAATGAGCTCTCTGTGGCCTCTTTTATATGAGCACAATCCCATTCATGAGGTTTCCACTCTAAAGGCCTAATCACCTCCCAAAGGCTCCACCTCCTAATACCATCACCTTGGGGGTTAGGATTTCAACAAATCCATTCTGGAGGTGGGATATATAAACATCCAGCCCATTGCAAGAACTTACCCAGGGTCCTACAGGACATTTGCCTTCTAGTTTTTTGTTTCTGGTACTTAAGCTTTGACCATAGAGTGACTTGTTACATTAGCTAATATTTTTTAGCTATCTTACATCTTATAATCATGTGTATGTTATTTCTCTGATCAGGATGTCTGTCCTTCAAAATTAGGGACACCATTGTCATTATTTATCCTTAACTCTATATCACAGGTGAGAGACGAAGAGCTTCTAGAAGCTCTGATTGAATGCAAGGTACTAATAAAAGAAAGCTTGAAATGTTTTTTCTGACATATTATTTTACATAAGACTAGTGTGTGTAACATTGAAAAGGACATTCAGGCCCCTAAATGTTACATGGATTACCCAAATTCATATAATTGACAAGTTCAGGACCTGGGTCTGCTGATTTCTACTCAAGGGCTCTTCCCATCACACCAGGGACCATGCGGAAGCACACAGAGCTCTTGGGAAGTGCAGGGACTCTGGTTTCAAGCCACCTGTTTCACTTGCCCAGCTTTGTGACCTTGGGCAGGTAGCTGAAGCTCTCTGTCCCAGTTTCTGACATCTCAACCAAAGCAGGGAAGGTGATGACACTTGCCTCAGAAAGCTATTTCGAGAACCAGAGGAGCTAATACGGAACTCAGCAACATTTGTGTTCATACTTCCTGGGCACACAGCTGAACCAGCGCTTCTCAAGCATTTTTTTTTTTAGACGGAGTCTCACTCTGTTGCCCAGGCTGGAGTGCAGTGGTGCAATCTCAGCTCACTGCAACTTCTGCCTCCTGGGTTCAAATGATTCTCCCACCTCAGCCTCCTGAGTAGCAGGGATTACAGGCACACGGCACCACACCCAGTTAATTTTTGTATTTTTAGTAGAGAGGGGGTTTTGCCACATTGGCCAGGCTGGTCCCGAACTCCTGACCTCAGGTGATCCACCCACCTCAGCCTCCCAAAGTGCTGGGATTACAGGCATGTGCCACCACGCCCAGTCTCAAACCTTCATGTGCACGAGTCACCTGGGAATCTTGTTAAAATGCACATTCCCTCTTAGTGGATTGGGATGGGGCCTGAGATTCTGCATTTCTATTAAGCTCACAGATTATGTTGATGCTGCCACTTGGGGGACCATGCTTTGAGTGTAGGAAAAATAACAGAAAAACTTGCCCATCCTTCAGCCATATAACAGAACACATTTCTGCTACTTAAAATGATGCTCCATTTGTTGATGTGGAAGTATGCTAACTGAGCAGATGTAGAAAAGATGTAGAATAGAATTTCATATTGTTTAAATATAGCTAGATAAATAGAATAATAGCATTTATCAGATAGGAGAAAGAGAAAGGGAGGGAGAATGAGACAGGGAAAGGAGAGGGAGAGGGAAGGAGAGGGAGGAAGGAGAGGAGAATGAAAAAGTTACATAAAAAGTACTGACAGTGGTTATCTCTGGAGGATGGAATTGCAGCTCTTATTTTTTTTTCCTTATAAGTATTTGAATTTTCCCATTTTCTACTATAGCCATGCATTTCTTTTATAATGTGAAAAAAAGTTATTTTCATCTTTAAATGAACCCTAAATATGCATTCATTTATCTGCCTAAAATGCATTCATTTATAGCCCTCCCTATAAACAAGGTGGTAGTTCCAGTTGGGGGGTCCTTGGGTGCCCCCATAGGGAGTACCAAAGTCGTTGGCCCTTTGGAAAGGGATGTGACAAGGGTCAGGCAACACTGTGAAAAACCTCAGCCCAGGCTCCTCAGAAAAATGCTCTGAACATCCAGGGCCATGTGAGCTGTCCATCCTAGCCACTGGCTGTACAGCTTGTGGGCCACGAGCAACAGGACAAGAGGTGACCCTGAGCCTTGGGATGGGGCCAAACACTGTAGCTGAGATAACCATGTGACTTGGGGGAGGGAGCAGCACCTGCTGACATCTCTGACCGACAGGCCCCTGCGATCTGATCTGCGTTCCTGCCATATCCCCTGGCTTCTCCCCAGGGCTCTTTCTCTCTGCACCACATTGTTTCATTCTCTCTCCTCCTCTCTTCTAAATAAAATTTAAATCCCTAAGACACTGTCCTTAATAAATCCTCCCTTCTTATCCCACAGGGACACACTGCACCATGATTATTTTAGTTTTCCTTCTTTTTTTTTTTTTTTTGACAGAGTCTCGCTCTGTGGCCCAGGCTGGAGGGCAGTGGCGCGATCTCGGATCACTGCAAGCTCCACCTCCTGGGTTCATGCCATTCTCCTGCCTGAGCCTCCCAAGCAGCTGGGACAACAGGCGCCCGCCACCACATCTGGCTAATTTTTGTGTATTTAGTAGAGATGGGGTTTCACCGTGTTAGCCAGGATGGTCTCGATCTCCTGACCTCATGATCCGCCCGCCTCGGCCTCCCAAAGTGCTGGAATTACAGGCATGAGCCACCGCACCCGGCCTATTTTAGCTTTTCAAATGGGAAAATAAGTAGGGCAGAATAGGGACCCACAGTGGACCCCACAGCAGACAGCATCAGAGTCAGACTAACAGCCTGGAGATCTGGTTTCTGGGAAGGAATTCCCTAACCTTATTTCTCTTATGCCTTTGAGAACCAGGACCCAGCCCCTGCGGCAGGGTTTTGTAAGCAGAGGTCTAAAGGAGTGAAACATGCATCCAGGAGCATATGGACTCTCTGCCCAATCCTGCACCACGGCTCCATGAACACACAGCCTTCCACTGTGAGTCCAGGGCCACCGGCCAGGCCCGTGGTCAAATGGGGAGTATCACTTGGGGTAGGCAGAGCTGTAGGAACAGACACTAGGCATTCAGCGGCTTAAAGAATAAAAAGTCTATTTCCCTCTTATGTGATAGTCTAGATGGGTTTCCAAGTTGAAAGCACAGCTCTGCTCCACGTAGTCATTCAGAGCTCAAGCCACCAGCTGCTCTGCCAGCTTCAGTGTGTGGGTTCTAAGGCTTCCCTGCGAATGGGCATTTCAACCAGCCAGAGGGAAAAAGGACATAGAGGAGACAGGGGGAGGTTTTGACAGGCCAGGTGTGGAGGGGGCACTCATCATTTCTGTTCATGTTCTATGATTAGGTCTCAGATCCATGGCCCAATCTAACATCAGAGGAGGGAAATTATTCTAGTGGTATGCCCTGGAAGAAGAGCACATGAGTTTTGATGGATAGGCAGCAGTCTCTACCAAATTTTATTACCTTGGGTCAGACTCCAGATTTCAGGGTCATAAACAATTATTGAATACCTACTGTGTGCCAGGCACCATACAAGGAACTAGAGACCCAAAGGTGAATAAGGCAAGTCCCTGCCCTTGAGGGGTTCATATGCAGAAGAGGTCCTCACTGTGGGCAGTGACTGAAACCTACATCACAGGATTTGGGAATGAGAAAATATAGCCAACCCAGGCCCCTCCTATGCTCCACATTTGCAACGAAGAAAATAACAAGGGACTTGTTCTTCATGGGCATGCAAACAGGGACTAATGAAGTCCGCAGGTGATAAATTGGTGCATAGATGTGCAGGTAGAGTGCCCCAGACCAAGTATGCATGTGTTTGAATGTGTGCATGTATGTGCACACATGTGCATGTGTCTGTGAGCACATATGCATGTGCTGGAGTGTATGGGTGTGTGTGAAAGAAAGAGAGGATTAAATTATGTTTAGGACTAGCCAACATCTTCAACTAACATGATCATTTCCTCTCTATTCTGAATTCCAAAGGACTGCATTATCCTGGTCTAGAAGTTTAAGTACAGTAGCTGCAAATGAACTTTATTTCTCCTTTTATAATAATATTCTTTCTTATTCTTAGATTTTCCCTCAGGATGATTTAATTCCATTCCACAAAGTTTAATAAAAACGTATCCCATCACCCTCTAACCCAAAGTCTCAGCATCTTGTTGTGCCTCAATTCTTCGGCACAGTGGTCTAAGTGGAGCACAGTGATCAGTCGTCTGGGTACAAGAAGAATGTCCCAGCCTCCAAGGGAGCTGAAAGGAGAGCCCTCTGGCCTGGTGTATTCTCAGAGACCAGACACACAGCCCTCCCTGGCAAAGGGTTCCCAGCCCACAGCAGAACTGGCTGGGATGGAACCATTTCCACGGTGCAGGCAAGCAGACATGGTTTTCTGTCCAGAAACAGAAGATGCTAAGGTCTAGGAAAATAGGAAGGAAAGGCCCAAGCAAATGAAGAATATTGCACACCTTAGCAAAGTCAGGGGAGTTGGACGCCCTGAGATGAGGCAGGGGCAGCAGACCTGGTCTGGAGGAGCAGCCTGCAGAGGGACAACCAAAGGGATAGTTAGAAGCTGATGGGTCCATGAGCTTCCAGCATTTTAGCCAGACAGGAAGATCTGAGGCATTTGGTTCCAAAGCTGGAGTGGAGCCTACCACAAGTCGGGAGGAGCACTTCCCAACTACAGTGCCCCCGGGAGATGCTGTGTTCATCATTTCCTACAGTCACCTCCAGGTAGTTCCACTCTGTCCCTGGGAAAAGAGGAGTACTGCGCAGGCTCCAGCCTGCAAAATCTAGAGTGGTCGCCACTTACTCCTTCTGCAAGGGAGAACCTTGCTGGCCAGCATCACACCAGCCTGCAGTCCTCCTCCTGCTCCCAGGCTGAGGATCAGAGAAATGATGGGACAAGGGCACAGCCACCCTTCAGGGGTCAACCAGGTGGTGCCAAACTTGCCCTGAGTCTTGCTGCAGTGGGAGAAAGAGAGAAATCCATAGTCATAGTAAGGACAATATACAAGCAATCGTGATGATTCTCCCACCTGCACAGAGTTTTATATTTAGCAGGGCCCCTTCCTTTCTGTTGTCACCACGCATGGCCCTGGGTGGGACACTGGGAAGGCAGGAAGAACCCCCTGCTCCATCCTTCGTTTGGGGGATCACCCCCACTGGCAGAAGGAAATGGGCAGCACAGGGCCTGGCCCCTGTTTCCACAACTTGCACTGGTGAATGTTGGGCAGCTTCGTCCTTCCCATTTGCTGGCATGAGCACTGGGAGGAGACATTGTCAAGGCTCCCTGGTGCCAGAGGCATCCTCAGAGGACATTCAGCCACTGCCCCTGCCTCTGGGAAAGACAGGCAGCCCCTGAGTCATTGCGGGCAGATGGGAGCCTGTCCTATTTTTTCAAAATATCCACAAGACACGGTACCATCTGCTTAGGTAGTCAAAGGTGTATGACGATCTGACAAGGCCAAATAGGAAACTGTTACAGCACCATTTATGGCTGGGATCAGCAATCTGTGCGAATGAAAGAATCCCTTTTATCTGAACAGCATTTTTTAGTTTACAAGGTACTTTCTGAGGAGCTTTCTAGTTTTCTAAAGACTTACCTGTGACACTTCTTAAAGGAGCACTACTTTTTAAATATGGGCCTTATCTCTAAGAATGAATGAGTAGTCTTGGATGTGACCTGGGTGTTTGTAGTTTTAAAAAGACCCACAGGTGATCCTGATGCACATCCAGAAGGTGATCCCTAGTGGGCACCATCTCCTTACTCCTCATAGCTGCCCTGAAAGATAGGACATCCCCTGGTAGGCCTGATTTGCTGATGAGAAAACTGAGGCTCAGGACACTGAAGACGCTTGTCCAGGGAAACACCATTAGCTAAGACCCCAGTCCAGGTCTTCTGAGCACTGGTCAGTGCTTCTTCATCTCCTCTTACTGTCCATCATGAGCAGGATGGAAGGAAGCTCCTCTGTTCAAAAATATACCTCCAAGGTGGGAGAGACCTCTGAGTCATCCACGTGCTAATTAATTTAACATGCTCTCATAGTGCTCTGTCACGTCAGCCATCAAGCTTCTACATCATTGTGAGGGAAAGAAAGGAGGTAATCCTCATAAACCATGAGCAATGTCAACTGAAGACCGGCCCCATCCAAGTGGTACGTACACATTGAAGCTGTTTAAGGTAGTTTCCAGACTTTCTTGGTAATAAAAACCACCTGAGACACTCAAACTGCAAATTCTTTTCTTAAAAATATTTTTAGAATGTGTTTTTAAAGACTGGATCAGGATCTCCAGCAGAGGGGATGAAGAAACTACAGCTCTAACAGGTGACTTGATGATTCCCATCCTCACAGAACTTTGGGGGAAATTGTTCCAGGACAGTGGTTCTCAACAGGGGAAGGTGGTTGCTGAAGCATGGCAGGGCTCCAACTCTGCACTCTCTTCTTGAAAGTTGTCCTTGAGTCATTTCTGGGTGGCAAGAAAATCCATCTAAAGTAGTTTCTCAACCTCGGCACTGCTGACATTTGGGCAGGTGAATTCCTTGTCATGGGGGACTGTCCTGCATTGGAGGGTGTGTAACTGCAGCCCTGGCCTCTCTCACCAGATGCCAGAAGCACTGCCTATTCAGTTGTGGCAACCAAAAATATTTTCAGATGTTGCCACATGACCTGGTGGGCAAAGTCATCCCCTGTGGAAAACAGATGGACTCTAGTGGAAAGGATGGTCTAGTGGAAAGGATGGGGGCTCAGGTGTAGACAGCCCTGGTGGTCTCAGGTCAGTTCTGCTATGACCCTCCTTGTGTGATGAGGCTGTACACACGACTCCCTAAGGCCTCAATTCCTTCATCTGCAAAAAAGGGAGAAAGTCTGTCTTGCAGCAATGTTGTAAAGATAGATTCTGATGCAGAATGCAGGGTTCTAACTTCCTTAGTACAAGGCACCTAAAGGTGGGGAGAATTAGTCACAGTTGCCCTGAAGCTTCTGGGATTAATCCAACAATTAACTCCATAGAGGCTGCTTCCTCGACTCTGCCACCAAAGCAGATGCCCACCTGAGCAACCATTCTGGAATCAGCTTATGGCATTGACTTTCTCTGCCACTTTGTGGGTCATCTCTACTGGCCCTCATTTCCCTCTACTTCTCCCTGCAAAGAGGGAGAGGGGGAGAGCAAGAGAGAACCACACAGCCCTTCATACACAAGTCATTGGAGGTTAGGGCATTCTCCAAGACCAGAGTGGTATGTGCATGTTGAAGTGCTCTGTGCATGTTGAAGTGGAATGCACATGTTGAAGTGGTCTATGCATGTTGAAGTGGTCCGTACTTGTTGAAGTGGTATGCGCATGTTGAAGTGGTCTGTGCATGTTGAAGTAGTCTGCGCATGTTGAAGTGGAATGCGTATGTTGAAGTGGTATGCACATGTTGAAGTGTTCTGTGCATGTTGAAGTGATATGCGCATGTTGAAATGGTATGAGCATGTTGAAGTGGTATGTGCATGTTGAAATGATATGAGCATGTTGAAGTGGTCTATGCACACTGAAGCGGTCTGTGCATGTTAACGTGGTATGTGCATTTGAAGTGGTATGCGCATGTTGTGAAGTGCTCTGTGCATGTTGGAGTGGTATGCACAGGTTGACGTGGTCCACGCATGTTGAAATGGTAGGTGTGTGTTGAAGTGGTATATGCATGTTGACGTGATAGGTGCATGTTGAAATAGCCGTGTATGTTGAAGTGGTATGCACATGTTGAAGTGGCCTGTGCATGTTGAAGTGGTATGTGCATGTTGAAGTGGTATGCATGTGTTGAAGTGGTAGGTGCATGTTGAAATGGTGATACATGTTGAAGTGGTAAGCACATGTTGAAGTGGTCTGTGCATGTTGAAGTGGTATGTGCATGTTGAAATGGTCCACGCATGTTGAAGTGCTCTGTGCATGTTGAAGTGGTATGCGCATGTTGAAGTGGTCCACACATGTTGAAGTGGTCTACGCATGATGAAGTGGTATGCACATGTTGACATGGGCCGTGCATGTTGAAGTGGTAGGTGCATGTTGAAATGGCCATGCATGTTGAAGTGGAATGCACATGTTGAAATGGAATGCGCATGTTGAAGTGGTATATGCATGTTGAAGTGGTATATGCATATTGAAGTGCTATGCGCATGTTGAAGTGGTCCATGCATGTTGAAGTGTTCTGTGCATGTTGAAGTGGTATGCGCATGTCAACATGGTCCATGCATGTTGAAGTAGTAAATGTGTGTTGAAGTGGTATGTGCATGTTGATGTGGTAGGTGCATGTTGAAATGGCCATGCATGTGGAAGTGGAATACACATGTTGAAGTGGTCCATGCATGTTGAAGTGGTATGTGCATGTTGAAGTGGTATGCACGTGTTGAAGTGGTAGGTGCATGTTGAAGTGATATGCACATGTTGACGTGGTATATGCATGTTGAAGTGGTCTGTGCACGTTGAAGTGGCATGTGCATGTTGAAGTGATATGCACATGTTGACATGGTCCATGCAGGTTGAAGTGGACTGTGCATGTTGAAGTGGTATGTGCATGTTGATGCGGTCCATGCATGTTGAAGTGCTCTGTGCATGTTGAAGTGGTATGCACATGTTGACATGGTCCATGCATTTTGAAGTGGTAGGTGCATGTTGAAGTGGTATGCACATGTTGACGTGGTCCGTACATGTTGAAGTGGTAGGTGCATGTTGAAGTGGTATGTGCATGTTGAAGTGATATGTGCATGTTGACATGTCCATGCATGTTGAAATGGTCTGTGCATGTTGAAGTGGCATGAGCATGTTGACGTAGTCCATGCAAGTTGAAGTGGTCCATGCATGTTGAAGTGGTCTACGCATGTTGAAGTGGTATGCACATGTTGAAGTGGTCTGTGCCTGTTGAAGTGGTATGTGCATGTTGACGTAGTCCCTGCAAGTTGAAGTGGTCCATGCTTGTTTGAAGTGGTCTGCACATGTTGACATGGTCCATGCATGTTGAAGTGGTCTGTGCATGTTGAAGTGGTATGCGCATGGTGACGCAGTCCCTGCAAGTTGAAGTGGTCCATGCATATGGAAGTGGTCTGCGCATGTTGACATAGTCCGTGCACGTTGAAGTGGTCTGCGCATGTTGACATGGTCCGTGCATGTTGAAGTGGTCTGCGCATGTTGAAGTGGTATGGGCATGTTGAAGTGATACGCGCATGTTGAAGTGGTCTGTGCATTCTCACTTTCATCTCCAAAACCCTTTCATAGAGCTTAACAACAGCACACAGGGTAAACCTCCAACAAAAATTCTTTGTAAACATATGTTTTCAGCTCCAGGTAATAATACCCTGCATGCTTGTACTAGAGTGATAAAAAGGCATCTAGACAAAGGTGTACTTTCCTGGCGTTAAATAATCAGCATTTCAGTAGAGCCTGGTTAGAGGTTTGATGTTTTTCTGGAGAGGGTACCTGGGGACCAGGCTTTCCTTAATAGGTTAAGAGCTACATACTACACAAGTGACCCTCAATTGATACAGGGTGTATAAAGACAGAGCTTGTCCTAATAATAGTCTTAACTTACATCAATCATGCCATGGACCAGACTCAAGTATGAGTGCTTCACCCACTTACTTCTCACAACGATGCTATAAAATTGGTACTGTTGTTATCACCATTTTAGATGAGGAAACTGAGGCACAGAGATGTTAAGCATAAGAAGGAAGGATAAGTCCATAGCCAGTGAGTGGCTAAACAAGGAGTCAAAGCCAAGGAGTCCAGGCATCTGGAGGGGAGGAATGGAGTCATGTTAATTTGATTTCAGCCCCTCCCCACTCCTACTAAACTGAACACACAGAATGTACCCTCTTGCGTTAATCAAGCATTCCAAAAATGAGAAGTTCTGTGGACGAGTGGAAAGAACATGAATTTGGAAGTCAAGTTAATTCCACCATCTTTGTGACCCTGCATAAGTTACTTAACTTCTTTATTAAGCCCTAGTTTATTCAACTGTAAAATGTGAACACACCTCACACAATTATTTTAAGGGAAATAAAATGAGGTAGTGTTCATCATACAACACCTGGCACAGAGCTAGCCACTTGGCAGTTCCTCAGTAAATGTTTCTTCTCTTCCCTCGTCCTCACATCTTGTTGAAGACCTTGTCATTGACTCCTGGACAGTGAGAAATCCTTCTCTCATGTCAGAAATCATCCCCCAATCCAGGGGTTTAGTGGAAGACAAACTGGTATTTATACTTGTTTAAATTCAGGTTGACTGACACACACAACAAGGGGCTTATTATCTTCTGTGTTAAATTTGGCCCCACATCCTTCTTTTAACCTATATTTGAGCATCTACCATATGCCAGAATGTTCTAAACCATGGGATACCTCAGTGAACAAAACAGAAATGGGTCACCTTGCAGGGCATGCTTTCTAAACATGACCACTGATTACTGTCTACAGAGTCAGATTTACATGTGTTCTATTCCAAGGACAATTCAGGTCATATGGTGTGACTGGAGGGGACTTGATAACCACCCTCCAAAGCCTGATTACCACACTACGAGTAATTCTCTTGGTTTGGGGATGGCATTCTATGGCATTGCCTCACGTTAAGCCATCATCGGTCATTGACCTGCGGGAGTGAATTTATCCAGAGGATCCAGGTTCACACTGTATCTCCCCAGCCCCATCCTTTCAGATTCTAGATCTAGTGATTCTCTGAGCTCTGTGGTGTAGCTCCTGCACAGCGAAATGCCTGTTTCACCATTTTCTATCATATGAGGTGGGGAGGATGTCAAGAAAGGGGACAGAATGCAGAACTTCCACATTCCTACTTTGAAACAGGTCTGTGACTTGTCACTCCTCTGCCTCAGTCTCACTCCTATTCCTAAAACTGTGCAAGAGCTTGGGCAGAGGAGTTGTCCTATTGCTGTGAAACAGATATTAAGTTCTAGAAACCAGCCTTCTTTGGAAAACTCCATGCCTCGCTCTGCTGTCTCCGGATGTCATGGATACAGAGAGGAGTCATTCTTTGCCTTGGGGAGAGAGAGAAATTGAATCTAGAGACATCACATGGATCATCTTAGCAGCATCTACTATATTAAAAAAGAAAGAAAAAACACTCCACCAGAGAGGCAGCAGCCAAATTAATTGTTTTCCTGATTAACAAAACACAATTAAGCCCCAAATGCCGCCCCTTGAGGGAAGGTCATTTGCAGTTTTTTTCCAGGGACTGTTCTGGCCACAGAGCAATGACAACTTCATTCTGATCCCTGCAAGAGGGGCCGAGAGAGAAATAATGCCACAAACTTATTATGACCGTGCTGTCTAATTCCTCTCCAGGGAAGCCAGACCCTACATCAGCCTGAGTGCGGGATACAAAGGCAGACAGGAGTGTTGTCACTAAACAGCAGTGACAGCAGCTTCAAAGGACCATGTGCAAACTAGGGTGATGAAGCGAAAGGGCGAGGGTAGCAGAGGCCATGGGGAAGACTGTTGGCTCCTGCAGGGCAGGGGTCCTAAAAGTCCAATGGCCTAGAACTGCTCCTTGGGGAAACAAGCTAGCCTCTCAACGCACAGTTATGGAATTGGGAAGGAAAGAAAGGAGGGATGGGGGCAAGTGGAGAGGAAGCAAGGAAGTTTATAATTGAGGTGACTTTATGAAACTGCATACTGGAGAACTGAAGCATAATTCCCTGTTTGTTTGTTTGTTTGTTTGTTTGTTTTTGAGACGGGGTTCTCACTCCCATCACCCAGGCTGAAGTGCAGTGGTGTGATCACAGCGCACTGCAACTTCAACCTACCAGGCTCAGGTGATCCTCCCACCTCAGCCTCTCCAGGCATGCACCACCACATCTGGCTAAGTTTTTGTATTCTTAGTAGAAATGAGGTTTTGTCATGTTGGCCAGGTTGGTCTTGAACTCCTGGGCTCAGGGGTATCCACCCACCTCAGCCTCCCAAAGTGCTGGGTTTACAGGCACGACCCATCATGCCCAGTCCATAATTCCAGTTTTTTGGGGGTTTTTTTGTTTTGTTTTGTTTTGTTTTTTTGTAGGCAAGAGTCTTCCTCTGTCACCCAGGCTGTAGTGCAGTGGCATAATCTCGGCTCATTGCAGTCTCTGCCTCCCAGGATCAAATGATGCTTGTGCCTCAGCCTCCCCAGTAGCTGGGATTGCAGGTGTGCACCACCACACTCGGCTAATTTTTGTGTTTTTTTTAGTAGAGATGCAGTTCCACTGTGTTGGTCAGGCTGATCTCAAACTCCTGGCCTCAAGTGATCTGCCTGCCTTGGCCTCCCAAAGTGCTGGGATTACAGGTGTGAGAACCCGCACCAGGCCTAATTTCCAGTTTTGAAGGTACAGTAATAAGAGTAAGAATGCCTCCCATGGTCACCTGCCTACAGTATTCCAGGCTCCCTGCTGAATGCTTGCCATCCAGAGCCTCGTTTCACCTTCCCAACAATCCTGCCCATTTTACATATAAGCAAATTCATGAAAGTTGAGTAACTTGTCCTAGGTCACAGCCAATAAGTAGAGTTGCACCCACATCTCTCCAACCCATATTGTCCGCCGCTAAGTCTGAGAGGCAATTTTCTCTGAAGCCACTCACCTGGGGCAGCACTAACAGTCACTGAGGCAGGGCTGAAGGCAGTGTGACCCACTGCTCCCTTCTGCATCACCAGCCCCTCTCTACCAGTCAAGGGCTTCCAGGGAGACACATCAAAACAACAGTAGAACCCCTGACCTTAGGATAAAATGCCCTGAAGAGTCGCCTTGCTGTCCACTCTCGTGTCTCTAATGTTGAAGATGCCTGTCTACCCATACCATGAAGCTGTGGGGTACAAGGCAGGGGAGATGGGGGAGGGATGAGGGTGGCAGATGGAGCTCAGGTCTTCAATCAAAGACAACCAAGCAGTGCCCCAGCTCCACAATCCTGGACAAATCCTGACCTTTCTACCACCGTTCCTCATTGGTAAACCTCCCAAAGCCATTGCAAAGATTAGGGGTAAGTTATATAAAGCACTTTGTACATACAGGCTCTCAATAAGGAAGGGTTAGGATGGAGATTAGATGAAGATGTAACCAAAAGTGCAAGACATGTCTGGAACAATTTGCCTTCATCCAGAAGGAATGGGTGGAGGCAAAGCTCAAGCTCCACAAACAGCAGGAACCTTCTTCCCTCTGGTTTCTTCCCTCTCCCCTCACCTCCTCCACAGACAGCTGCCATTCAAGGGAACTCCAAGAAAGGCCAAAGGGTCTTGCCAAGGGGTCTTGTTAGAAGCCACCCTCCCATAGACTCTATGGCCTGGGGATCATTTTGTGTAGTGTCACTAACAAGGTTTGGTTGTGTCCCCACCAAAATCTCATCTTGAATTGTATACCCTATAACTCCCACGTGTTGTGGGAGGGACTCAGTGGGAGTTAATTGAATTAGGGAGCGGTTTCCCCATACTATTCTCATGGTAGTGAGTCAGTCTCATGAGATCTGATGGTTTTATAAGGGGTTTCTCCTTTCTCTTGGCTCTCATTCTCTCTTGCCTATCACCATGTAAGATGTGCCTTTTGCCTTCTACCATGATTGTGAGGCCTCCCCAGCAACGTGGAACTGTGAGTCCATCAAACCTCTTTTTTTAAATCAATTACCCAGTCTCAGGTATGTCTTTATCACCAGCAAGAAAATGGCCTAATATAGTGACCAATCTATTTTTTGTCACATATGGAGCAGTCTAGGCATTGTTTAGTTGAGATCCCTGGAAACACTGTGCTGGATGAATATCTTGACATTTTCTTACTTGGTGACTCAGTCTCCCCTCATGAAAAGTGAAGATCATTATCTCTACCCATTTCTCTCCATTCATTGGCATTGTGAATATACAGGAGAAAACTCTGGAAATATTCCAAGAACCATTAGAAAGCTGGTAGGACTGTAGGAAGTCTTGGAGAAAGATTTCCCTCCTTGGAGGAGGAGAAGAATGTCTCTGTTCTAAGGGCTCAGTGGGGGAGATCCCAGCCTCGAGTTCCCTCTGTACCATTGCATTAATGCACTGCATAGCCCCAATTTCCCCCCTAAATCTCAACCAGCCTGTCTACCAAATAAACCAGGTGAGTGAATACAAACACGCTCTAGAAACAGGCTGCTGGCTAGTATATCATTGCCACTGTCAATCCCACCCAGGATCTGGAGCAGAGGGGAGGGAGCATCACATTGGGATGTGCAGGCATTTCCTGCCACACAGGAACACAGACCACTGCGGCCTCCTATCATCAGCCACACTCTGCCTTTATTACTGTCCGGTGCCTTGCGTCTTGGAGGAGTACTTCCTGCAAGTGGGAGCCCAACATGGGCTGTGTCTAGGAGCCACAGACTCAAGAAGTCCAGGTCAAGGAAGGACCCAACAAAGGGAGGTGAATGGCCCCAAACCGTGCATCAGCCTTGCAGTGGTGAAATGACTTGAGACAAGGGGACCATCTGTCCAGGGGTACCCCAGGAGCCACAAGATGGGAGAACCTGGTCTGACCTCCATTAGTGTCTTAGGGGCCTGGGCAGCAGGGTTTTTTCTGCCAGGCCTTTCTTTCTCAGAAGCCAGGCTAGGGGCTGCTCGGCTGAGACTCCGGGTCCTTCAAGAGTCAAGGCTGCCTTGTTTGGATTTTTATTGAGCTCACTCACTTCTCCCTGGGGCTCAGTGCAGACCAGACATCATGTCCCACCCCCTCGCTCTGCCTCCTCTGCTCCCCCTGCCTGACTGTAAAGAGAGACCCTCCTCCTGGTGACCTCTAACCTCCTCCCAGGGAGCATGCCCACACTTTATGCTCTGAGATGAGGGGCCACAGTTACTCCTCATGGGAGGAGACACAGGTTACACTCCAGAAATAATAGGTCCTGATGTCCATGGAGGTTTATGTACTTTACAGAGTACATTTCACATCCACTCTCTCATTTAATTTGTGCATTCAATTAGCAGATATTTATTGAGGGCATATGACATGCTGAGTGCTGCCCTAAGCAATGAGCATGCAGTGGAGAACATGATAGATGAAGACCCCATTCTCACAGGGCTTAGGCTGAGAGACAGGCAACAAACAAGGAAAGGAACAAGATACTTTAGATAATGATAAGAGAGCCCAAGAAGCCAGTTATGGTAAAGGCAAAGCATGGGATTTTGTGAGTCTATTGTAGGGGGCAGGTGGTATCTCTATAGATAGGGTGGTCAAGACCTCTCTAAGCAGACGACATTCATGAGCAGAGCCCTAAATGATGAAAGGGGCCAACTCTGATGCTCTGAGAAACTATGCAGATGGGAAACAGCAAGAGTTAAGATTTTGGGGCAGAAATGAACTTGGAATGTTTGCAGGACAATGACAGGCTGCTATGGGTGAGAGTGGAGGAGGGGAGGGGAGGGGAGGCGGGAGGTCAGTGGTGTCCAGAGCCCATGGATCTGGGAAGCAGACAGAGCAGACCTGACCCCCTACGGTTGTGTATGTTTTGCAGGTGAGAAATGTGAAGGGGGTCAAATTCACATACGAATTTGACGTTGGAGCTTCCACTTGCACACAGTTCTCCAGACTCTGGGTCTTGCGCACTCTCCTGAACCAGCTGCCTCCATGGAGCATGGCTGTCAGGCAGGAGCTCATCTGTCTCCACCCTTTTGAGGCAGAAGCCACTCCCTCCATGTTCACACCACTGGGTACTATCTGTCCCTCTGGCCTCTGAGGATTTGCATTCATTCATTCACTCAACAAATATTTGCTGAAGACCCACTATGTGTCAGGGCTCTTTCTAGCAACTAGAGATACCGCAGTGAATAAAATAGACAAAATCCCTCCCTCGACAATGGAGCTAACGTTTAAGTAAGGGGAGATAGAAACCAAGCAAATAAATATTTGTAAAATATGTTCAATAGTGAAAAGTGCTATGGAGAAAAACAAGAAGGAAAAGGAAGATAGAAAACACAGGCTTTTGGGGTTCGACATAATAGGAGAAGACCCCATGGAGATAATGTCTGCACGAAGAGCTAAAGAAAGGGAGAAAGGAGCCACACAGCTCCCTAGGGGAAGAGCATTCCTGGCAGAGGAAACAGCAAATGCAATGCCCTGAGTAGGGAGGCTGTTGAGGAGTTTGAGAATCTCTGATGGTATGAGATAGATAGATAGATAGATAGATAGATAGATAGATAGATAGATACATAGATACATAGATACATAGATACATAGATACATAGATACATAGATACATAGATACATAGATAGATACATAGATAGATACATAGACAGATACATAGATAGAGAAAGAAAGATGATAGAAAGAGATAGATAGATAGATAGATGATAGATAGATAGAGAAAGATGATAGAAAGAGAGAGAGAGAGATGTTTGGATAGGCAGACAGACGGATGGATGGGCAGATTGACAGATCGATAGATTGCTAGACAGATGATAGAGATAGATTAGATTAGATAGATAGATAGATAGATAGATAGATAGATAGATAGATAGATAGATAGATGTTTGGGTAGGCAGACAGGCAGGCAGATGGATAGATGGGTGGATTGACAGAAGGATGGATAGATAGATCAATAGATGATAGAGATTAGATTAGATAGATAGATAGATAGATAGATAGATAGATAGATAGATAGACAGACAGACAGATAGATGAGTTTTCATTCATGGTTCCTGGCTCAACTCTCATAGCCCTTGTTATAATGTTGGACACTTTAAGCCAGCCTTAGAAAACAGAATCACAAATACACACACACACACACACACACACACACACACACACACACATACACACACACACACCCCTTCTCCTGTCCCCGTTCACCTGCTCCTTCTTCTCCCCAGGGCTGGAATCTTCCCCCACCTTTCTGTCTTGGAGCTGGCAATAAGAAATTCTTTGACCTACCTTGTCTGATTGAAGATCCTAAGACCTTCATTTCAGAAGGTGTCCTGCCCCACACCCTAAGGCTCAGAGGAATCTGGACAGGCCTCACTGGGTTTCCCCACTCAGTCTATTTGTATTAGATCACACCCTTTTTCTCCAATCACATTTCTACATGGTTGTGAATCATGCCTATCCAAAGAAGTCTATATAAAAGTCCTAAGAGTACAGGGTTGGGGAAGCTTCCTGATAGCTGAACACATGGAGGTTTTTGGAGGCTGCCACTCCCAGACAGGGCATGGAAGCTCTATGCCCCTTCCCCCACACCTCTCCCTGTGCATCTCTTCATTTGTATCCTTTGCAATATCCTTTATAATAAACCAGTAAATGTAAGTGTTTCCTTGAGTTCTGTGAGCTGCTCTAGACGTTAGCCCCCCAGGTGGAGAATCCCTGATTTGTAGTTGGTCAGTCAGAAGCACAGGTAAAACAACCTGTGCAATTCACACTGAAAGTTGTTGGGGGAGCAGTCTTGGGGACTGAGCCCTCACCCATGGGATCTGACGCTATCTCCAGGTAGATAGCATCAGAGTGGTATTGGATTGGAGGACACCCAGCTGGTGCCACTGCAGGATTGATTGCTTGCTTATTGGTGAGAAGAAATCCCCATCCACTTGGTCACAGAAGGCTTCTGTTCATTGTTGAGTGAAAGAATGGAAAAAAGCCCTTGGAGTGTGTTTTTTCCACTCAAAGAAACACGCCAAGCAGGCAGTGTAGCTGGGGAGGAATAAGCAAGGGAAGAGGCACTGGGGACCTGGAGCATGCCACACCACATCCCCTCCAGCCCAGGCTCCAGTCCCATGGAGGAAGGACCCTGCAGGCATCACTGACCCCACATGCTCCTCACCGATTCAGGGCTCACTATCCAAAGACCTCAGTTGCACAGACAACCTCTGAGAGCCAGATTTGGAGCAGGCAAAGTTCCCAGTGAAGAAAACATGGAGGTTTTAACAGGAAATGACATAAAGTGAAGAACTCCAGACTCTCAGCTACAGCTGCGTTGCAAGAGTGAAAAAGCATCACAGGCCTCTCAGCTTCATCTTAGCTCTCCACATATTATATGCGTTAAATAACAGCCAGAACTTAATGAAAGCTAGTTACATAAATTTGGAGAAAACAGCAACAAAGCACTTATCGTAACACAAGACATCAGCTCTTTTGTTTCATTGCTTTTGGCATGAAAGTGAGTTACTGAGAGCAGGTACTTCAGAAGGATACATAATTTTGGTATTTTTCACCTTACCATCAGGAGTACTGACTCAATAGATCATTTGCTGTTAACAAAAAAAAAAATGACCCACGTCTAATCTCCTTTTTTCCCTGTTGCCTTTTTTAAACTAATTCAACAGTCATCAACTGACAGGGTGATGCTCACCTTTACCCACAGCTGTTGAAAACAGACTGCTGCTAGATTCTAGACCCTTGAAGGGACCACCTAGAAAGTTATACAAGGCTTTGTGCAGTGTAGAAGGTCAAAGTCCATTGTAATGAACTCCAAGGAGATGTAGCCATATGTGGTGAGGCCACAGTGGAGCAGTACAGCCTTGTTGCTAAAACCTATGGTCTGGGCCGGGTGCGGTGGCTCACGCCTGTAATCCCAGCACTTTAGGTGGCCGAGGCAGGCGGATCACCTGAGGTTGGGAGTTCGAAACCAGCCTGACCAACAAAGAGAAACCCCATCTCTACTAAAAATACAAAAAATTAGCCGGACATAATGGTGCGTGCCTATAATCCCAGCTACTTGGGAGACTGAAGAAGGAGAGTCCATTGAACCCGGGAGGTGGAAGTTGCAGTGAGCCAAGATCGCACCATTGCACCCCAACCTGGGCAACAAGAGAAAAACTCCATCTCAAAAAAAAAAAGAAAAAGAAAAAAGAAAAAGAAACCTACGGTCTGGAGTTGGACATCTTGGGCTCAAATTCCAGTTCTACTACTTACAGTTTGAGTTTCAATCATGCAAAAGCATCTTATGCCAAGTGACTTCATTCTAGCTCTTCAGAGATTTTATGCATCAAACTACAGCCAGATCGTAATGAAAGTTGTCAACCTAGGACAAGCAACTTAATGCAAGCCTCAGTTTTCTCATCCGCAAAATGGGTATAGCAATGTTATCTACCTCAAAGAAGGGTTGAGATGTTAAACAAAAGAACCATTGAAAAAAATTTGCATGGAAACTGCTCTATAAAAGTAAGTTACCACCATTAAATTTTTATTAAAATACTGGAAATGAGTGGGCTAATCAGCTAGAATTGGGTGTGTTTGTGGTTATAATGAAATCCAGAGACATGGTCAGTGAACTAAAATAAAATTGATTTCTGCACCTAGGCCTCCTGTATCACTTTCCAAGAGCTCCTAGCATCACTTACCAAGAGCTGCCTCAGTCATTATCTCGCCCTGAGCCCCCTCCCAATCCCTCCTCTGTAAAACGGCTTAGACTCCATGCCCTACGAGGTCCCTTCTGGCTCTGTTGTATGTCTCTAAACAGAGCTGGAACCACATAGGGAGAAGGATGATCACAGGAGGGCCTACACTGTCTGCCCTTTCCTGGAAGAGAGGACAACCCCCTCTTGCAATTGATCACCTTACCCTTGGCTGGCCAATGTCCCTCAGATTCACATTCTTCCCTTCTGTGTGAGGCTGCCCCAGTTTTCCTTGGTGGGAAGTGAGGAGCTAGGATTATAAGATGAGGACCTCGCACATGTACACACACATATACATTCATGGGCACATGTGCTCACACACACATGCACACCTCTTGTGCCTGATGCCTCAGTTGCATAGAACAGGATGATTTAAGTCCTCTCTGGTGGCAGCATCTGCACCAGCTGCTGCATCCAGTGGAAGATGCTGTTAAATCTCCCACAAATTGTCTAGAGATGGAGAACATCTGGATTCCTGGCAGGAGGATGAGAGAGAAAGCAGTTCTACTCCACACCCTATCCCTTGCTCGAAGTGATTCTCTTTCTTGGTGTTCTCCAATCCAGACACTTTGGCCAAACAGGCTGGTGCATGGGCCCAGCTGCAATGAAGCCTGGGAGTGTGAGGCCCGGGCCCCTGAGTAGCAGAAAATCCGGGATGAACTGCTCACTCAGCAAGGTAGAATCCAGAGGCTGTGCTTGCTGGCTGAGTCCTGGACTCCATCTCACAGTCATTTCTACCAACCTCCCGATATCCTCAGTTTCCCTAGTTGGGTTTCACACCAGCTACTCAAGCATTACGTTGTGAAGTGTGAAAATGGTTCAGAGAACCAATTCCAAACCTCCAGATGAGGAAATCAGAACCTGCCATTTGAGTGCCTTGGCACCCAGGCTAATCTACCACATTCAGCTCCAGGCTTCAAATACAAACAGCTCCCCAGGGCACTCTGCTCATCACTCCTCTGGGGCACCCTTGGATGGAACTTCAGACCTTTTCTGAACAGTATGCCTGGCAGCTCCGTCCATAATGACCCTCCCAGTCCAGCACCTGCGGGATCCCCTGCTTGAAAGAGATCCTCTTCCACTCCCCATTTCCCAGGCATGCCGGGAACCAGAGGGGGCTCTACCATATAAGCTGATGAGTCTCCTAGTTCTGCTCCCTTACTTAATAAACAAACATTTCTTCCTTGTTTCTCCATGTCCACTGTAGCCTCTGGGAGCCCAGGGCCCTCAGAAGCTTCAATCCAGCAAGCAGGGAGTCTGGGAGCCCAGGAGGCTGCCTCCAGGGCCACCACATCGTCTGGGGCAAATCAACCCAATTCCTCTCTGCTTCAGTTTCCACGTCTGTAAAATATAGACAACGATCTCCTTCCTGCCTGACCCCAAGGGATGTTTTGGAAAGCAAAATGAAGGTACTTTGAGTGGAAAGTATTTAAATGTAAGTTTTTTGTAAAGTTTGGGGTTTGTCTGTGTGTTGCACTCAATTTAAGAACTCTTATTTTGTATTAATTCCTGTGAGATTATTTTGGATGAGAACAAGCCCTCTTTCTGGGGCTCACGATCTTATTGGAGGAGGTTAAAGAACCAGAGAAAAGTAGTAGGACTAGGGAAAATAACAAAACAACACAAGCTAAAACAAACCAACAAAAAGTCCCTCTGGAATCCAGAGACCCTGAGTCTTCCGAACAACCCTGACAAAGCTCTTCCTCTCCCTGTTACCTTCATCATGGGAGAGGTGACAGCTTGCAGGTATAAACTCCCTGCCCAAATGGCCCCTATAGTATTTGACCCTTTTCCCTATCACTCTGCTTATAGTTCCAGAACTTGAATAAGAAGCTAAGAAAATAAGAATATATAAAATAGTCAAATCTATCTCACCAGCTCATGAGTGTCAGCTAAGAGAGCACAGTTCAGGTGCTCACTGAAATCCTACAGGCTTCTGGATTGTGAATGATAAATGATACATTTCTCAAGCTAAAAGGTACTTTCAGAGAAGAAATGATGGCCGGGCCTGGTGGGTCACCCCTGTAATCCCAGCACTTTGGGAGGCCAAGGCAGCCTCCTCACCTCAGGTCAGGAGTTCAAGATGAACCTGGCCAACATGGTGAAACCCCATCTCTACTAAAAATACAAAAATGAACCAGGTGTGGTGGTACTCGCCTGTAATCCCAGCTACTTGGGAGGCTGAGGCAGGAGGCAGAGGTTGCAGTAAGCCGAGATTGTGCTACTGTACTCCAGCCTTGGCGACAGAGTAAAACTCGGTCTCAAAAAGAAAAAAGAAAGAAAGAAAGAAAAGAAAGAAAATGATGAAGATGATGATGATGATGAGAAGCCACTTTTGCTACCATAGTTTATTGAGCAGCTCATGTGTGCTATGAACTTTCCATGTTTTAATTCTAAGCCTACATCAGCCTTATAAGGCTGATGGTATTATTAGTTTGAGGAGCACTTCTCAAACTTCAGCATCTACCAGAATCACCTGGAGGACTTCGAAAACCCAGATTGCTGAGCCCCACTCAAGAGTTGACCATTCAGTAGGTCTGGGGTACAGCCCAAGAATTTGTATTTCTAACAAGTTACCAAATGATGCTGATATTGCTGCTTGGGACACCGCGCTTGGAGAGCCACTGAGTTAGGTGTTCAAAGGAGGCAGCATAAAAATTAAGTCATCTACCTACAGTCAAATCATTTAAAAACATCTGAGCTGAGATTCAGACCTAAGTCTGCTGACGCCAAGCCTTGTACCTGTACCTTGGAGTCTCATTTTCTCCTGAAGATGAACCCCCTGCAGTTATCTAGAATCTGAAGCTTTTTGAAGAAGGTTTGAGGACACAGCAAAGGAAAACAAGGCCAGATGTGTGAGACTTGGTAGAGGCCTGGGACTGCTTCAGAGGAATTCTGCAGACAGGAAAGGTTAACAGAAGTCATCCTGGATGCTTTGTTTCTATGCCCAATTCCACCACTAACCAGATGTGGTCCTCACGTGGTCCTCACAGACCATTTCAGGTCTGAAATTCCAAGAGGTCAATCCACAAACTTGCCACAGGTGACCTCTGAAACCCACTCCAATACCGTGGGACTGAATCTAAACTTTAATGAAGTCCCTCGAACTGGTTGCTATGACTCAGTTTCCTTGTTTATTAAAAAGGAGAGTGATTTCTGTCACTCCAAGGTCCCAGCTTGATTGTGTAAACAAGTGGTGCTTACAACTAAATGCCCAGTGCTCACAGCTCTTTCATAATGGGTGTTCTATAAACACCAGCCGCCATCACTATTATTGGTGAGGTGGAGCGCTCTCCAAACTGGGAGGTTTGCAAAGCAATTTCCAAACATACTTCTCATTGTTGATGTTGGCAAGAGCTTTAAAACATTCCTGGATGCAAGCACTTCCTGCAGATTTTAACTCTGTTCTCTCTCCTAAAATTTTGATTTGAAGAAAAAAAAAATGAGAAAAACCATTTTACTTAGTGGTTCTATCATTTCAATAGCTCCATCTCCTGGTCCCTGCATCTCTGTGTCTGCCACCACCAAACACCATGTCAACAAACATTAATTCAAAGTAAATTAAGTTTTTAAAAATAGCGAGACATCTGCATATAATGTTGTTTTATCATTACAATTAGGCAAACTGTTTTAAAGCAAATGCAAAATTATTTCAGGAGGACTTTATTCCACATGAGACAAACAGGGCTGGGCAGGCCCCAGGCAGGCGGCTGTACCCTGCACCTTGTCCATCCAGCAGGGCTACCAGAAGCAGGAGGGGACTCTGGAAGCTGCACCGTTGCTTGGCTTTCATTGAGTTCATAGCCCTGTGACCCTGACTCTGTGTGAGGTAATTCCCATCTCTTAGAATCCAGCCTGTAGCTGGTAGAATCCATCTGTGCCCTTCTCAAGACACAAATCTCCACTCGAGAGGAAGGTATTTACTCTACCCATGGAAGGCACTGGTCTGCTCCTGAATCCTGGGGAGCAGGTATTTCTCTTCATTCTGCCCCAGATTACATTTTTGAAAATCCAAAGGCAGTTCTCAGAGTCAATCACATAGAGAGAAGGGGAAAGATCATGCCCCCCATAAGTGCCACCTGATAAATGTCTTCTTCATTGTAGCCCCAGAAAAAAAGAGTTACTATTCCCTCACAAAGAGGCATCTTTCTTAAATCATATAATGAGATTTGTGCAATCCATTTTATTCCCCTTTTTTTGCCTTAGTTGCCAGACATCTCAACACTCAAGTATTCCATTTTAGTCACTAACGGAGCTTAGATTTTATTGTTATTATCTCTGCTCCTTCTTCTATAGGGTTCTGAGCTTTTGTTTTGTGTCTTATTGAATGCATGCCATTTAAAGGAAATCAGGCTCAGAGTTAACATTAACCCTGCATTTCAGCAGGAATGGAAAGGACCTTATAATGTTTTTAGGAGCTGGAACTGGCCCAGATTCATTAATGAACTGAACTATAGACCAATATTCCTAACAGGGGGTCTCATGGTGGTAGAACCATTCCAAAAGGGAGGTGAGAAGAGAACTCTAATACTATTTATTGAGTGCCTACTCTGCCTGTCTCCTTAATTATCTTATTTCATGTGATTTGCACAAAAACCCTGTGAGATTGGTTGAATCCTTCCCTATAACCCCCAGTTGCCTCATTTGTAATCTGGAAACAGGTTTCCTATTCAAGTTCTCATAATTAGTGAGTGGGGCTGAGATTAGACACAAGATAGGCCTGACTTCAGAGCATATATCGGGCCACTGCTAGCTAATGTAGCACTTTTGTGTAAACCCAAGAAAAGTGCCTCTGAGGGAGGACACAGTCTTACAGTGATGGGGACACTGCCCTCATGTAAATAGCACCTGCGCTATAGAGAGGGCATTCTGCTTCATTCTCAGAAACAGCCCTGAGAGAGGCAGAAACTGCTAATTCTCAACAAGACTTTTGTTCTCCTTTTCTTTCTGGGCCACAACACTGGGCAGTATTTTCCAGTCCCTGGGCTTCTAGGTGGGGCCATGTGACCACTCCTGTTGAATGGAAAGAGGGCAAGCATTATATATGTCACTCCCAGGCTGGGCACAGTGGCTCACATCTGTAATCCCAGCACTTTGGGAGTCAAGGTGGGTGAGTCACCTGAGGTGAGGAGTTCAAGACCAGCCTGGCCAACATGGTGAAACCCATCTCCACTAAAGTTACAAAAAAATTAGTGTGGTGGTATGCACCTGTAATCCCAGCTACTCAGGAGGCTGAGGCAGGAGAATCAGTTGAGCCTGGGAGACAGAGGTTGTAGTGAGCTGAGATCACACCACTGCATTCCAGCCTCGGCAACAGAATGAGACTCCATCTCAAAAAATAATAATAATTTAAAAAAATATGTCACTGCCAGCTTGGCCTGTTAACTCCTAGGCAATTCTCCACTCTCTCTCTTTCCCCATCCACTGACTGAGCAGAAAATTTTGAGGACTGGAAGAGGATGGAATCATGAATTGGAAGGACTCTTGAGTCCCTGAATGACCTTGTGGAGCAGAGCCCATTGCACCTGTTTCAAACTGGACTATGATATGAGTGACAAATATAATTGTATTGCATTTCAGCCTCTGATTTTTCAGGGTTCTTATGGTACTTGATTTGTCCTAATGCAAGCCCAAACCATCTTGCTTCCTTTTAACAATCTTGCCTAAAAAGATTCAAGTGACCACTGGCTAAAAGCAATTGAAAAAGTTCTCATCCAAGAGAATGGAGACAGTGGGGAGATTATTTCATTTTCTTATTCCTCTAAATAAAATTCTCCATAAATCAGTTCCAATTGTGTATATCTGTTACTCCAAGCCCAACCTTCCAGAACATTTCAAGTTAACTCATTTTTCATGAGAGTGTCAGTCATACGTATGAGTCATAGAACTGTGGGGTATTAAAGCTAAAAGGCACCTCTGCGATAATTCTTGCATATTTTGAAGATAAGAAAAATAAAGCCAAGATGTTTGGCTTCCCTGGGGTCCCAGAGTCAAGGCTGGCATCCAAGGCTCATGACCTCACGACTCCGGGTCCAGGGTTCTTTGCTCTCCCCAGATGGATGGAAGCTATGCTCAAGCAGCTGAACACCATGAATGGACACAGCTCTGCCTATAAACACTCCCTCAGAAAGCAGTGAGGGTGTTCACATTGAGGCAGTTCTATGGGTGGAGGCCACTGGCACCCTGCACTGGACAGGTTGGGTATGTTCTCTGCTGCCCAATCAGGTCCAAATTGCACAACTCTAAGTCAAAGTGATGCAGCTATGGCAACCCTGTCTCCAGGTGTCCATGGCCACCGTCAGTGCCTGTGTTAAAGCCTCTCTGAGATTGTGAGCTAGTCCCAGGCACATCCCCGTGTTTTCCAGCTGATGGATCATGCTTCCCGAACAAATGTAACGTCACTTCAGTCAGGGACTCTGGAGTCTACTTTCTCACACTAAGAGCGGGGAGCACAGCTTCCCAAATCACAACAGCCCCTCTTCCTTCCTCTGGTTCACTGATGCTTTGAAAATAAAGAATATTCCCTCTGAGGTCCCATCTCCTTTTTAAAAAGAAATTCAGGCTCCAGTTCTAGATTAAATTAGCATTTGTCCTCTCTAATTGTGTTTGCAGCTGCATCCCAATAGGAAAGAAAGGAAACCAAGAGAAAAAGAGATAATAAAAGCCTCCTTCTAAATGAGGCTGGAGTGGAAAATGAGGAGCAGGACCGAGAGGCCAGTGGGCTTGTTCCAGCCTCTCTGCATGCTGCTTTGAACAAAAGCTTGCCCGGGAGAGAGTATGGTCTGGCAGTGGCCAGCTCACTGAACAGGGAAGCAGAGAGCAATTGTAATTCCACTCTCTATTCAAAAGGCAATTTTCTCCAAGACGTCCTGACACTGAGCCTCAATTTCCCCAGCTCTACAAAGCAAGTGGCTGAAAAACCATGGAATAAATGTCAGAAGTTACATTTCATCTCACCAGTTCACTTTGCAGAGGAGAAAACCCAGGCCCAGAGAGGGACAGGATTTGCCTAAAGTCACCCAGCTAATATGTGGCAGACGTCATCTGGTCTTCACTGCTCAGCCCCAAGCTCAGCCCTGCCTCCTTTCCTTGCACAAGAAATGCCAAGAGACAATGGTCCCAGAAAGGGCTCAGAGTGAGGTTGTGAGTACTTCTTCCCCAGACACCTTTAAACGAAATAGCCCTCTACCAGCCTGGGTGCAGTCCTGTCTGTAAACAGAGGAACAGAATAAGAAACAAGGTTTTAGGAATCAGAGGTTTGGGTGTGCACTGAACATGGGCTGAGGAGCTGATGCTGGATGTTTTGGAAGAGCGTGGGGCTATGGATCAGGAGATGCTGGATTCTCAACTCAACTCAGCCATGAATCATGATCCTGACCTACCTGCTTCAGAAGATTATCATGATTTTCATAAAATAATATAATCCAAATTTTATTTTACTTCATTTTATTTGTAGAGAGGGAATTCTTGAGTGAATCTCATCCAGTTTCTTTGCTAGATTTTGGGATCATTTTAGAAGGCCAGAACTCAGAGACGTTAAATGGCATGAACTTCAGAACTCTACTTCCTAAGCCAATGCAACCTTTGCATTGCTTTCTCCAGATACTGGGGCCCACGTAAGAAGTCGAAGCTCCACAACCTCTCCAATGCTTTCTCAATTCATAAAGGAGTCTCAGTGCTAGGCTAAAGCAGAATTGGGGTCTGGGATGCTGCAGGGAATCAGTTATCCTTCCTTGCTACTCTGATGTATTTGACCCAAAGTCTCCTCCCATGGTGATTCCAAATCTAAATAGCAGTCATTTAGTCAAAGTCTAAGTGCTCTCTCTAAAATCTAACATCAAGAATTATTCACAGACTTCTTGTTTTGAAGCCACAGGGAGAATGTTTTGCAGATTCCAAGGCTTCACACCACTCACTGAATCAAATCTTCAGATGTGAGCTCCAGGAAATTGATCCACATTTATCCATCCTGAACTAAGAGCTCCTTATGCATTTAAAATTAAATAAAACTAAATCTAAACACCTGAGCACCACCTGCAGGGCCCCACGGGAGCTCCCACCCTCAGCTCTCACCACTGCAGACACACTGGCACGCTTGTGTTCTTCATGCCAAGCTCATTCCTGCCTTGGGGCCTTTGCACTTATTTTCTCATCTTCCTGGAGCAGTTCTCTTCCTGATATTTCCGTAACTGGTTCCTCTTCATTATTTATAGAAGTGTTTGTTCAAATGCCATCCTCTTCATTACTTAGGCCCCATGCAGTGCCTTTGAGATGTCTGTCTTGACCATCCTATCTAATACTACACCTCATCCGTCAAGTCCTTTTCTACCCCAAGAGCATCTTTGAAGACAGGACCTTTGTTTTGTTCTCTTCCACATGCCCAGCAACTATAGTAATATCTAACATGTCATAGGTACTGAATAAACATTTGTTGAATGACTGAATGAACAGCATTACCCTGTTTTGATCTAAGATTCTCTTCTTTATCTGTTTACTGTTTACTTGTATATTACCTAACTCTCCCATAAGAATGACAGTTCCCTGAGAGCAAAGTCCTCCTCTATCATGTACCCACCATATCCTCATTGCCTCCAATAGTATCTGACCCATAGTAGGTGTTCAATATATAGTTGTTGAATGAATGGATGGATGAACTAATGCATGAGAATCCTTGAGCTGGGACCTCCGTTTGGGCTGGGGACAAGGTGACTGTCTCAAATAACAAACATATTTCTAGTCACTATTCAAGAAGTAGGGATAATTTTTTAAAGTCTTAAAACATGTACCTTCACCCAAAATTGCCCACAAATTCATGAGGGGAAACAGAAGTATGAATGAAACCATTGCAAGAGCCTCGATATGGTGTGTATTAGTCCATTTTCACACTGCTATAAAGAACGCCACCTAAGACTGGGGTAATTTATAAAGAAAAGTTTAATTGACTCACAGTTCCACATGGCTGGGGAAGCCTCAGGAAACTTACAATCATGGCAGAAAGTGCAGGGAAAGCAAGGCATATCTTACATGGTGGCAGGCAAAAGAGAGTGCAAGAAAAACTGCCACTTTTAAACCATCAGATCTCATGAGAACTCCATCACTATCACAAGTACAGTATCGGGAAAACCACTATCAGGCTGCAAATTTTCCAAACTTTTATGCTCTGCTTCCCCCTTTAAATATAAGTTCCAATTTCAAACCATTTCTTGGTGAGCACTATAACTGAATGCTTTCAGAATCAACTAGGTCACCTCTTGAATGCCTTGCTGCTTAGAAATTTCTTCTGCCAGATACCCTAAATCATCTCTTTCAGGTTCAAAGTTCAACAGATTTCTAGGGTAGGGACAAAATGATGCCAGTGTGTTTGCGAAAGCATAGCAAGAGTGACCTTTGCTCCAGTTTCCAGTAAGTTCCTCATCTCCATCTGAGACCACCTCAACCTGGACTTCATTATCCATATCACTATCAGCATTTCGGTCAAAACTATTCAACAAGTCTCTAGGAAGTTCCAAACTTTTCCACATCTTCCTATCTTCTTCTGAGCCCTCCAAAGTGTTCCAACCTCTGCCCATAAGTCACTTCCACATTTTCAGGTTATCCTTATAGCAGTACCGCACTCTTCCTGTACCAATTCTCTATATGAGTCCATTTTCAGACTGCTATAAAAAATACCACCCGAGACTGGGTAATTTGTAAAGAAAGGAGATTTAGTTGACTCACACTTCCACATGGCTGGGGAGGTCTCAGGAAACTTACAGTTGTGGCAGAAGATGAAGAGGAAGCAAGGCATGGCTTACATGGCAGCAGGCAAGAGAGGGCACAGGAAAAAACTGCCACTTTTAAAACCATCAGATCTCATGAGAACTCCCTCATTATTACCAGAACAGCATGGGGGAACCCGCCCCCATGATCCAATAACCTCCCACCAGGTCCCTCCTTCAGTATGTGGGGATTACAATTTGACATGAGATTTGGGTAGGGACACAGAGCCAAACCATATCATGGTGTAAACAAGATGTTTTAGAGCACAGAGCAAGAGGCCACCTCTAATCCAGACAACCAGGAAGTCTTCAGGGAAGATGTGATGTTTGAATCAAGCCTTAAACAAGGAAGTAAAATGGGAAAGTGGAGAAGTGGAAAAAGATGCTCAAAGAAGAAAGAGATTGAAGGCCGATGGCATGTTGAGGAAAGAGCTGGTGGTGGAGAGTGTGGGGACCAGGTGATGCTGAGAAACTAAATTTAGATCAATAGGTCAATGATTCCCCAACTGTTCAAGCAGGAACAATCTCTCTCCCTTTAAAGGCTCTTTATAAGTAAGTTTATGAAAATCAAATATTCATTCATACAGAATGAATAAACCTTTGAAGTCTTAAAAAAATATAAAGCCCATACTTTACTCCAGAAACATGAAACAAAGGTCAGCAGCCACAATTTTGAAAGGAAATAATTTCTCTACGTTTCAGTGGCCATCACTTGATCATAAGTATATTTTAATTTGATTGATTAGAAAGCATAAGTATACTGAGAATAGCAGGAGGCAGCCAAACTCCTAGGTAGATAGGGGCCTAGGTGAAACCCCACCTTCAAGCCAAAAAAAACAGCATGAAGGCTGAAAGACAGGACTGCTGATCCCAGAAAAAATTCAAGACTCAGAGTGAGAACTTATGTTCCTATTTGCCTGCCCCTCCCCTATTCTAGCCCATAAAATCCCCAGTCTCAGTCACACTAGGGGGACTTTCCCACCTTCAGGTAGGGGGACCACCCCTGTGTCCCCTCTCTGCTAAAAGCTGTTTCATCACTCAATAAAACTTCGCACATTGCTCACTGTTTGATTGTCAGTGCATCCTCATTCTTCTTGGGTGAGGGACAAGAACTTGGGAACCAATGCACAAGCCAGACTCAGCCCCAGTGCGTGGGCTATCTGCTGCAACAGGTAGCCTGGTTGAGCAAGATCTGGGTGGCGCGTCACTGGCCAGAGGTCCTTGGCTTGCAAAGTGACCAAGAAAATCCTGTGTCAATACTACATACAAAAGGCTTTCTAAAAAATTAATAGACTATTTTTGAGGGAAGAAGTTTTAGGTTTACAGAAAAAAATTAGTGGAAAGTACAGAGAGTTTCCATAGATCCCCCCCTCCGCACCTGCCTTCCTTGGGTTCCCCTATTTTTAACATCTTGCATTAGTACAGTACATTTGTACAATAGATGAACCAATACTGATACATTATTATAAACCAAAGTCTGTGGTTTACATTAGGGTTCACTCTTCGTGCTGTATAGTCTATGGATTTTGAAGTGTATGTTGAATGTATCCACCATTATGGTATCATGCAGAATAATTGTTTTACTGCCCTAAAGATCCTCTGTGTTCTTTCTATTCATTCTTCCCTTCCTCCCCCTACCACAAAAAAAGCTTTTTTTTTTTATTTTTTTGAGACGGAGTCTCATTCTGTAGCCCAGGCTAGAGTGCAGTGGCATGACCTCGGCTCACTGCAAGCTCCGCCTCCCTGGTTCATGCCATTCTCCTGCCTCACCTCCCGAGTAGCTGGGACTACAGGCGCCTGCCATCACACCCGGCTAATTTTTTTTTTTGTATTTTTAGTAGAGACAGGTTTTCACTGTGTTAGCCAGGACGGTCTTGATCTCCTGACCTCGTGATCCGCCCGTCTTGGCCTCCCAAAGTGCTGGGATTACAGGCATGAGCCACCGCGCCTGGCCAAAAAAGGCTTTTTAAACCAATATTTTGTATTGTATTGATGACAACAGCATTTACCTGCATTGAAAAACAACGTGCATAATTTGCTGATCGTGTGTGTGAGACTGTGTGTGAGACATGGGTTCCTGAGCCCCAGTTCTGGAGAGTCCTCCACAGATTGGGAGCCACTGCTAAAGGTAATAAGGAGCCATAGAAGAATGTTGAGTAGAAGCTTACTAGGTTGGGTTTGGGGTCTGGGAAGTTAAACAGCAGCCTTGCAGACAGGGAAGATGAGATAGAGGGATCCATGAGGAGGCCACGTCACTTATGGGTTCTCCAAGACGTGTCGTCACCTCTGCACATGTTAGAGACATGATTTTATGAACAGAGGCACTAGTTTTGTCCCCTTTGTCTCTTCACACCCACCCCAGTGCTGAAAAACAACAAACAAACAATGATGCCCCAGAGATAAAGTGGAACCAAATCACAATTTCATGCTGATTTTCAACCATGGCGTCCTGACCATCAGAACAGGAGAAACTCTGAAATGAATTGCATGCAGTGCTGCAAGCGGGGCTCTATGCTTTTCCAAACAACTAACATATTAGTGAACATCCTTCTAGACTTTTTCCTGTGTGTATTCGGATCACACTGCCATGTATCATTTTTTTTCACTCTCTATATTATTAACACCACTATGTCATAAAATATTTTTCTAAAAACATGATTTTTAGCTGTCACATAATATTCCACTCTAGGAATGTCCCATCATTTACCATCCTCCCACAGATGGACACTTAGAGAGTCTCCAATATTTCACTATTATAAATAGCACTGGGATGCACATCCTTGTACATAAATCTCTACGCATCTCTGATGATTTCTTTGGGACAGATTCTTAGAAGTGTGAGTGCTAGAATGTTTGCCATTTTGATGGATTTTCCATCTCAGTGTTCCATCCTCCCTTGTGTCCTGATGGCAAAAGATAAATACCCATGGAGGAATGCATGTGAAAGAAAAAAGGAGCATTATCTGAGTGCTGGCAAACAAATCACAATGGAATAGAGACACAATTCCCGAGGGTTAATCTGAGTGATAGGCAAGGCTATTTATTTATTTACAGCATTTACCTGACTCCTTCTATCTAAAAGGGACTGACCAAGAACAAAAAGAATTAAAAGTATCACATGAAAAATGTCAGAGGGGGTAGGGAAGGAGAGGTTGCCAGGACTGCAGTGACTTGGTTGTCTCAGACCCAAGAAGAATGAAAACAGGAAGAGCAAGGGAATTTTGCAGTCTCAGTTCCCCCTTCTGCTAGAGTTGCCAGAAAGTATACAAGTTGCCCAGTTCAATTTGAATTCCACCCCCCCCAAAAAACAAATAATTTTTTAGTGTAATTATATCCCATGCAATATTTGGGACATGCTTATCCTAAAAAGTACATTGCTGATTTGAAATTCTAAAGTAGTGGGTATGCTGGATTTTTATTTGCAACTCTACTTGCTGCACAATTATACATACCCCTAATTGCTGCATAATTATCACTGCACAATTTAATTGGCAACCCCACTTGCTGCACAATTATTGTGGACTAGCTATTATGAGAAGGTCAGCAGTCACACAGGTGGGGGAAGGGGTGAATGTGAATCGAGGTGACACATAACTTGGTACCCTGCAAACTGAGAGCAATAGTTAAAGCAGCAGGGGCTGCAGCTTCTTATCAATGAGGGGGTTTATTTGGGGGAATCTCAGTCCAAGGATTCCTACTCTGGAGAAAGCAACAGAGCTATCCAGAGATACGGAGGTGGCTCTGACTGCAGCCTGCATGAGGCCTGGGGCTCTGGGTGTGTGCCAGGATCACTGGGCGAGGAGCCAGAGAGGACATGCACAACTCAGGTAAGGGAAGGCTGTTTCCACTGCAATCTTTCCAGGTAGAATGTGAGCAGGCAGCTGAAGACAGGCTGGTGCTGCAGACCTGGAAAATGATTCTCTCCCTGACTTCGCTTTTTTCAACAAACTGCTTTGTTTTATGTAAAGGAGGGAGAAAAAAAAGAAGGCTTGCTCTCATTACATACACACACACACACACAGAGCACCTTCCCCAGGTCGTGCCTCAGCAGTCCCTCGAACAATATGTTCTAAATTAATAGCATCAGGAGATAATGGTTTATAAAACAGGAGTTTGTATGCAACCAGGGGAAATGTTCAGCTCCTTATTATATAGCTATATATTTTTTGCAACCAGATTATGAGCAAATGAGGTTAAATGCAAACGCACACGCACACACACACGCACACAGATAAATAGGCTTCCATTTTCTGCTCCCTCAGACGCCCTCCTTTGGTTTTGTTTGGGCTATCACACATGCTTCCACTTTTCTGCTTGTCTGATGTTCCTGCTCACTGTATTTCTCCCCTCATTATTTTCTTTTCCTTTATTTCTTTCTATTTCTCTGCTTTCTTGGTTTTCTTATTATTCATTCTTTGTCTTCCTCTTTGAGGCAGGAAAATGGCTAAATCAAAAATAAATTTCAAATCATAAAATGTTAGGACTGGAAGTTATCTCAGATATCTAGATGGATGTCCTTGTTTTGCAGACAAACTGATGCCCATGAAAGTAAAGAGACAGGCTAGGCACAGTGGCTCATGCCTGTAATCCCAGCACTTTGAGAAGCCAAGGTGGGCAGATTACTTGAGGTCAAGAGTTTGAGACCACCCTGGCCAACATGATGAAGCCCCACCTGTATTAAAAATACAAAATTTAGCCAGGCATGATGGCGGGCTCCTGTAATTCCAGCTACTCAGGAGGCTGAAGCAAGAGAATTGCTTGAACCCAGGAGGTGGAGATTTCAGTGAGCTGAGATCAGGCTACTGAACTCCAGCCTGGGTGACAGAGCAAGACTGTGTCTCAAAAAAAAAAAAAAAAGAAGAGACTTTGCCAAGGTAAGACCACAGTTTCTAGCACTTAGGTCTTGGGGACAATCTCCTTTCTCCCAGTTCAGTTCCCTTTACACTGTCTCAAGCTTTTCCTAGGATGTGACGCCCTTGGATAGGTGGAGTAACCTTCTGATGTGGGGTGAATTAACTCCCCCAAACAGATATGTCAACATCCTAGCCACTACCACCTGCCATGCCTGTGAAGGTGGCCTTATTTAGAAATATGATTTTAGCAGATGTAATTAAGTCACGTCATACTAGAGTAGGATGGGCCCTAAGATGAGGTCATACTGGAGTGGTGTGGGCCCTTAAATCCAATGACTGGTGTCTTTATAAGAAGGTCCCGTGGGCCGGGCGCGGTGGCTCACGCCTGTAATTCCTACACTTTGGGAGGGCGAGGCGGGTGGATCACCTGAGGTTAGGCATTCAAGACCAGCCTAGCCAGCATGGTGAGACCCCGTCTCTACTAAAAATACAAAACTTAGCCAGGCATGTTGGCAGGCATCTGTAATCCCAGCTACTCGGGAGGCTGAGGCAGGAGAATCACTTGAACCCCCGTGAGGTGGAAGTTGCAGTGAACTGAGATCTCGCCATTGCGCTCCAGCCTGGACAACAACAATGAAACTCCATCTAAAAAAAAAGAGGCCCCATGAAAATACAGGCACACAGAGACAGAAGAAGAATACCATGTGGCCAGGGAGGCAGAAACCGGACCAACACAACTACAAGCCAAAGGACACCAAGGAGTGCCAGTGGCCACCAGAAGCCAGGAGGGGAACAAGGAACAGATTCTGCCCCAGGGCCTCCTGCAGGAGCCAACCTTGCTGAAACCTTGATGGTGGATGTCTGCCCTCCAGAAATTTCTGCTGTTTTAAGCACCCAGGTTGTGGTACATTATTAAGGCAGTCACAAGAAACCAGTAGGCCTTCTCAGGCTGGCACAGCTACAGGCACTGACACAGAGACTACAGCGCAGGTGTGCAGACGGAGGGCCCAACCTCTCTCCTCTCTTACACGCTGCCTTGATCCCCTGGAGAAAGGTACCTAATGAATATCTCACATGGCCAAGAGCTTGGGCCTGGTGTTGTTGGGATATGAAGCAGTGCAAGACACAGTCCCTGCCTTCAAGACATTTCTGTAAGACTAAAATAAGGAAGGCCATCCGAAGAGATGGCTGCAGGGGTTCCAAGAAGGGGCCAGGCTGCCACTGTCCCAAATTAAATGATTGTTCAAACTGAAGCTCTATCTAGAGTAAACAGAGCAACCCCATACTTGCTGAATGGGGATCCCCCTGAGACCCAGCTTTGAGGGGAAGCGGACCCTCCAGGGATGCAGGCTGTGTTCCTAATAGCCACCGCTTAGACATTCCTGAGAGCCGGCAGGAGCCCGAGCACTGGAAACTGGATCAGGGCTGTGTTCAAAGGCCTGCGCAGCCTGTCCTGCCACGTGCCCATGCTTGAGGAACCTGAACACTTGTCCCAGAGCTGGCCATTGTCCGACACAGTCCCTCTGGTACTTGACCCTGAGCAAGTGAAGAAGGGTGTGGAGGGACTTGGGGAGCAGTGAGGGCAATCTCCACCTTTCCCCTTGTCCCTGAGCTGGCTGAGCGCCCCTCCTTGAGCCTGAACGCACCCCAGTCCTGCACTTCCGCCCGGCCTCTGAGCTCTGCAGAACTATCAACTCCCACTCGGAGCTACAGCACACGGCCTGCCGGGCCAGGCCAGAACCAGTGGCTTCCCAGGACCCAGAGGGAGCCTTCCTTCCTACAGGGTGTGAGAGGTCCTGCTCTGTTCCAGAACACAGTGGAAAATGGGGGGCAGGCCAGGAGCTCTGGGGTCCTCTTCCATTTGGACTCCTAGTAGGTTGCCTGTTCTCGGATCCCAGAAAATTAAAATGTCCTTTATATTAATAACAGGGGCAATAATCTGCCTTAGGTCTTGAATCCAAGCAGAATCAAGTCAGTGTAGCTCTCCCAGCAGACGCTGGTCTGTCTTGCTGATAATGAAGGAAGCAGACGGGGATCAGAGGGGAAAACCAGGTTGGTCTGTGTAGTCAGAGGATTTGCAAGGGAAGGGGGGCTGGAATTAAAATTAAATATTAGGAAGTGGAGAAATCACATGTGAAAAGACAGGCCTGAAAGCGATTCAGGAATTGATGAAGCTAGAGAGAGAGGGGGAGAGAGAGCGTGCGAGAGAGAATGACAGCTGGGTGGGCTGCTGAGTACATTATTAATCTGAAATCAGATTATAGCTTTCCCTCCTGAATTAATTCTAGGGAGAGTACATGGGGAGGGGGTGGGGGCTGCTGATAGCAGTGGGTTTTCCTTGAGCATTTATTTTTTATTCTACTTTCTTGTCGTTTAGTTCTTGAGTTGGGGCTTTTCTGGATAGGGAGGGAGGTCGGTGAGTGATTAAGAGTTAAAGGGAAATAGCAGGAGGAACAATGAATAAAAGGAATCCTCTGTATGCAACTCAAGAGAAAGTCCAGGATCAGATTAGATTGCTTTTGCCCCATTTCTTGAATTAAAAGATCAAAAACAGGAACGTCTTTTTCTTTTTGTCCAGAAAATGAGGTATGCAAAAGAATGGTCTCTTCCCACAGTTTTAGTTTACACAGAGCACGTCCCTCCCAATCAGTCCCATGGGTGTCTCCCGGTTCTTCAGTATGGGAGCAGTAGGATCTCCTTGAGATCCTCAAAGTGAGGTTTGAATATACCACATCATTGCTATTTTAAGGCAGACCATCCCAGCCATGCCCCCAACTTAGTGAAAACTCATCTACCTGTTTTCACATGATGTAGAGGAAAAAAAAAAGAAGTAATTGTATTTATTTGTGTAAAACCTGTCCCATAGCCAAGCAATTCTAATTGTCAGAAAGCCATCCCTTTCACACACTGAGCTTCCCAGTGACCTCACTGCTTTCACCCCTAGAGGTCTGCTCCCTTCTGGTTGGCGGCCACTCTCACAGAACATGGTGGCTGTCTTGCCCAGCATGTTTCTCTGTGTTAAATCAGGCTGGATTCTTGACTCTTCCTTATATAACATTTTCCAGATCTGTGGCCATCCTGGTTAGCTACAGTTTGCCCCTTTCCCCTTTAAAATACGGTTCCTATAACAGAAACTGATAACAGAAACATAAACAGAAACTGATTTTCTTCCCTTCACCTTTCTTTCCTCCAATCCATTCTCTACACTGCCACTAGAGCAATTATTACAAAATACACACCCCACCCAGTAACCCACTGCTGGGCAAAACGCTTCAACAGCTCCCACTGCCTACAAGAAAAATACTGCTACTCCCTAGCATCTTCCAGAGCCCCCTCTTTCCTCTGACTACTCCAACAGCCTAACCAGGGTCCTGAATCCGTTATTACCCAGCCACTCCATAATCCATTCTCTACAGCAGGATTTATCATCTTCTCAAATTATATTCCGAAGGCCCAGTATTTTGAGAGGCTGAGATAAGAGAATCACTTGAGCCCAGGAGTTTGAGACAAGCCTGGGCAATACAGCAAGACTCCATTTCTACAAAAAAAATTAAAAGTTAGCCAGGCATGGTGGTGTGCACCTGTAGTCCCAGCTACTTGGGAGGTTGAAGTGGGAAGATTGCTTGAGCCAGGGAACTCAAGGCAGCAGTGAGCTTTGATCTCACCACTGTACTCCAGCCTGGGTGATGGAGTGAGACCCTGTCTCTAAAAAAACAAAAATCAAAACAAAAACCAACTATTGGCCGGGCGCAGTGGCTCACACCTATAATCCCAGCACACTGGGAGGCTGAGGCAGGCAGATCACAAGCTCAAGAGATCGAGACCATCCTGGCCAACATGGTGAAATCCCGTCTCTACTAAAAATACAAAAATTAGCCAGGTGTGGTGGCATGCACCTGTAATCCCAGCTACTTGGGAGGCTGAGACAGGAGAATTGATTGAACCCAAGAGGCAGAGGTTGCAGTGAGCCAAGATCATGCCAATGCACTCGAGACAGAGCGAGACTGAGTCTCAAAACAAAACAAAATCAAACAAACAAACAAAAAACACAAAGTATTACCCCTATTTACACCTCATTAATGAACCTCCGTTGTGCTTGGACAACAGAGCAAACCCAAATTCCTTCCTAAACCCGACAAGGTCCTGCATGATGTAGCCCGTACCTGCCTCTCCAACACCTCTAACACTCCTCCTCACCCGCACCCCAATTTCAGTCCTTATTTCAGTTCACCCTCTTTCCTGCTGCACACCTTTCTCTCATGCTGTTCCCTCTGCCTGGAATGTGCTTCCCTCAATCCTCACATGGCCAGTTCCTTCTCATTACTCCTGCGTCAACTGGATGTCACCTCCTCAGAGAGGGCCCCCTTGACCACCATATGAAAATAACATCCTCCCTCACCACACATACGTAACTTTAAATACAGCACTGGATCAAATTTGTAACTTGAGGGTTGGCTTCTTTCTTGTCTATTTATCGTCTGACCCTCTCATTGGAATGTGACCTGCACAAACCAGAAACCATGAGAGTTTGTTCATCAGTTTACACCCAGTATCTCATCTCGTATCTTGTGCATAGATTATGCTCTAGAAAATATTTGTTGTTGAATGAATGAAGGTCTCAAATTCCAAATACCCTTATGTCCCATCCTCCTGCTGCTCCACTCACTCCCTAAAATCCAGGTCAAGAATTCAATACAAAGTCATCTCTGACTTCAAGAAACAGAGGTCACCATTCCTTCCATGCACGCAGGAAACAATAACTGGATGCCCACTTGGTGCCATGCATGATGATAGACACTGAGAACCTTGGAATAAATCAACACGCATCCCTGGACCTCCAGGATCCTGCAGCCTAGTGGACATACCATGGGAACAAACTCCCTAGGGTTTACCCTGTGCCTTAGGCTGCCTTGGGCCTGCTGCTCTGCGATGTTTGCTTTCACACAAAAGACCTGTCTCACTCAAAAAAAAAAAAGAAAAAAAAAAAGCCCTCCCTGGAGAAAGCCCAGCTATTTATTGAGTGCCACCTGCCACATGGGTTAGTCCAGCCCCAGATTTTTCCTTTATGGCCAACCCCATTTCAACCACAGCTGATATCCCATCTGACCCTTCACAACTGTTGAGAAATGAGGGGCAATAAATCGCCATCCACTGGCCCAGCCTGGCTCCCTGCCACCACACTGCAACCGTCACCGCCTCTGCCTCCACACTTCAGAAGAAAGACTTTACAGGAGCCGCAGATGATGCCGAACTTCAATTAGGCCCTGCTGGCAAATTAGTCACGCAGGGTGACATTTTCCAATCATAGACATTAGCATCCCCCCTAATTATGAAATTGTGGAGCTAACATGTTTGGGAGAAAATAAGACCAGTGTTCTCAGCATCACAAGTGTGTGTTTGCACACACACATGCACACACACACACATGCACACGCATGCACACGGGGCCATGGGACACTGCCATTTACCTCTCCCCTAACATTGTTTAAAGTTAACTTTGCCTTTGCTTAGAAGGAGGGATGAAAACCACATGAAGGAAATCCTTAAATCTCAAGGACTATTTCTAAGAATTTCACAAAGAGAATTGCATAAAACAATGGCTGAAATACTGAGGGCATTAAACCAGGCTGAGATTAAACTCTCTGCTCTTTATATTCAGGCCTGGAAGCTAAAAGCGCTTACATGGGGATGGGATGTAAGTTTACCATGCTCTTACTCTGTGACTTTGTGGAACTCGTGGAAACTGAGCTCTCCTCCCGCACCTAGAACTCATTCATTCAACAAAGACTTATTGAGTGTCTACTAGGTGCCAGGCGCTGATGGAAGCACTCAGGATTCATGGTGTACAAGGAACTCTAATGCATATGTGCACACGTGAACAATGATCAATGCTTACATAGCTTGGACAACACGAGGGTGTCAGGCAGCACAGCAGTGATGTTCATTACTCTGGTGTTCGCCAGGCAGGACTGCTTGATGCAACTGCCTCTGGAGCTGTTCCTGCTTCGAAAGGCAGCTCTTCCCAGGTCAAGGTCTACCTTTAGCCACTATTCCTCACTGGGATCTCCCATAGCCAAGTATTCAATACATTTTGGTCACTAGAAAGGAATGAAGGTTTAGAGAGTATAAACATAGTCTTAAGTATATAAATAAGCAGATATAGGCAGTGTATTTCCATATTAAAGGCAAGAGAAATAGAGGATAAGTGATTTATGCAAAGTTAAACCAAGCTTATAGCAAAGTTATTATATATGTGTTTGCATACATATATATACACACACATATGGATATATATGGGTGTATTTTATTTATATATGTGGCATATTTATACATGTGTGTATGTGTGTGTGTGTGTGTTTATATATCCACTTACTTATTCTGTTTATCTCAGGGGTTTCTTGAAGGAGTAAATAAGTATGTAAATTCCCTACCAAAGGGTCTAGCACATAGTAGGCATCCGAAAGCATTAGCTATAGTTGCTGTCTTTGCTTTATGACCGTCTGAATGTGATGACAAGCCAGGCTCCTCCACCCTGCACCATCTGGTACTGCATTTCTGAAGGCTACATCTGCACTTGCAGCTCTACTAACATAAAGCTTGCAGCTTCATCATAACACGGCTGCCTGATCCAGCCTGGAGATGCCACCTGCCTCCTTTACAGTAGGAGCCATCCTATCCTATCCTATGGGTACCTTAGCAGGGCAGGAACAGCCACCATCATCACGCCTGCAAACCCAGCACTGTCCTCTGTCAAGCATGTAAAATACAGTTACTCATTTGTATTCCCTTTTTGCCATGTCCTCCTTCCTCCCATCTGATGTCACCTGTCTAAGAACACTCAATCAGGGGACAGACAACGATCGAAGCTGGAGACCACCCAGGAGCTCAGCATGCCGGGAGGCTGGCTGGAGCTATGTGCAATCAATCTCTTGTCTGTCCACTCTCCATTGCTCCAAGCACACTGGCTCTGGTTAAGAGCCAGCAATAGGACTTCTAGTCCAGTGTTCTTTGACTTATCACTCTCTCCCCTTCTGAGCTATATCCCAGACAGAGCCCAGTCCCCTCCCCATGGCATGCTGCCAGTCATGAAGACGTCACTGGAATGTCTCGTCTTTTATTTTTTTAATGCTGCTCCTTGTCGCCACAGATTGATCTGCCAGTTAAATATTTAGACATGCTCATCCGCCTTAGTCATAAAACACTGCTTGACTTTGAGCAATGAGCAAGGAGGTACTGAGGCTGCAGCTATTCCCTGCCTGGGACATGGGGAGAGATGGAGGCAATGACAAGAAGAGCACTTCACCCCCTGGGTCTGCGTATCTCTGCCAAAATCCAAGCAACTGAACTTGAGCAAGTTCCACACCTCACCTCCAGAGCTTGAGGGGGCTCATGGGGCAGCGGGTTCCTATCTTAAGTGGCCAAGGTCATCAGTTCTGCTCAATCACATCCACTGGCCTGGCTCAGACAGTCCCATTCTGCCCCAGCCTTCCCAATTAGCAAATGGCCTTCCTGTCAGCTGGCTCATTTAATCCTCACGGTATCTGTAGGAAAGCTAAGAGTGCTGGCAACATGGCATGACACCCATTATCTCACTTAATTGTCACAACAATCCCCCATGAAATGGGAATTCTTGTCCCAATTTACAAGTGAGAAAGCTGACAGTCACAGAGGTTAAGTGAATGGTCAGCCCAAGGTCACTCAGGAGGGAGTGAGGGATCTACTACTAGAACTACCTCGACACCCATGTGAACCCAATGTGTTCTTTCCACCACACAGCCACAGACAGTCACCAAATAGCCATAGAAAGTCACCACCAAAGTAGACCCTCTGAATTAATTCATTATCACCTTGGCCAAAACTCCCCATTATTCCTCTGTGAGTTCTGCAGAAGGTCAAGGTCCTTCCTGGGAAATATTGCTTGCCTCCTAATCATAGGAAGAGATATAGGGCCAAAGGAATGGAACACCTGAGCTCTCTGCCTGAACTTCTGAACAACTAAACTATACGACAATTTCAGAGCCACGGCCATCAAAGCCTGAGGGCCCTGTTCCAGGCTGTCTCCAATAACGTGAACTTCAGAATGTGGACCATCATTAGCAACTCTTCAAAGGCAGCCTATAAGGACCCTGGGCGACATAAGGGCAAGGTGGGCAAAGTGGGCCACAGAGAACAGTGTGATATGGAGGCTATTGGACACTCCCGAGCCCACAATGCCTCCAGCCCAGTGTTTGCCCTGACAGTGAAAAAGGTTTGCAAAGAAACCCTTCTTTTCATTCTCTTGTTTCAAAAATAAGCAGGTTCTCGGTCATCTAAGCAGTTGGCAATTGGGGAAGGGGTTGGGGGCTGGGGGACAGGGTGTAGAGGCAGGGGCTGGAAGGTTGGAACTGTCCAACAGTTCAAGAAGCACAAGACAAGTTCTGCTTGAGACCAAAGACTCCAGCTAGAGAAGCAACCACTATAGTGCCCAGCTTCTGCAGGGAACAGCCAGAGGAAAGCTAATGGTTATTGAATCTTACTTTCTCACTCTCCACTTGGAAAAATTGAGGCTTTGAGAGAATTTTAAATGCCTTCCAGAGGGTCACTTGGATTTCCTAAGTCCCAGCCAGCACTCACATTTGTCTCTGGAAAACCAGCCCAGTGATTACTATCTAGGAGATACTCCACGACTCCCCGAAGATACTAACGTGAATATAAGAGTGAAGGTCACAGTCTTCGGTTATAGGAGTGTTTGATCAAGGAAGAAAGAGAAGGAGAATGGAAAATGCTAAGAAAAATAAAAATAAAAGATGCTGCATGGGTCTAAAAGGATCTACTTTGTCATTTTATAGCTTTCCAATATGTGCAGTGGTCTATATTCAGGCATTAGAGTCTGCAATATTTGTCTCTAGTGGCCACCCAGGTTACATGTTTGTCCAAAATTATACATCCTTAAGCTGTTTTTGTTAAAATGGTAAAGCAATAAAGCCATAATATTTTATGATGAGATCAGAGTGATACACCCAAAAAGCAGCATTTCACTCCCACCAACTTCTTCCTAAACCAGTCCAAAAGGAGCGGAATTGCATTTCCTCAGGATTCCCTCTTACTCATAGGTAAAGCCCCTCTAACTCTCCCCTCCTTATTGATATTTGTCTGCTGAGAAAAAAATGGAACTCTCTACCACCTCTCAGAAGTGGTGACCAGATTTCACAAGTTTCAAAAATATACTCAGAATAACACTTACATGACCCACCAGATTGGGCCTGGATCTTTAAGCCTCACCCTTCTAGAACATCTCAGTAGCAGGGAGCTCACGAGAAATAGCAGCAAATCCCTTTTTCATTGCATTCATTGATTCCCAAGAGTCTAAAAGAGGGGTCCACCTACCTTACTCTTGGGAGAAAACATGCTTCCTCAATTAGAGGAGAGTGAACCCTTCTGCCCACACTTCGAAGCACATCTCCACCCCACAGTAGCTCCTCCAAAATTGGTCAAAGCCTCATATTCATCAAGCCACATGGTGCCAGCTGGCAGGATGGCTGCGTTGTAAAGTGACGCACATCAGAAGTACTTTTCTATGCCGAATGGGTGAGTGGATTAGTCAAGACTTTTTTGACTACAAGTCTACAACAAAGCAATTTAAGATAAGAAGAAAGGTGAATTATTGTAGCCACAAATCCCAAGAGTGGAACCTAATGCAAGCCTATCTAGACCAAGAATGTCATCAGGTATCTATCTATCTATCTACTAATCTATTGCTCCATCTCTCAAACTCCTTTTGCAACTCTTCCATCTCTCAACCCTGCTTTTCTCTGGGTGTTAGCTTCAACTTCCTTCTTACCATGTACAGTCCTCCTCCATGGCATGGACAGAGGCCTCAGGTGACTCTACATTTATAGCACTTCAGTTGGTAACACCCAAGAAGGAGGAAGACCTCCTCTTTCCCAGGTCCATGGATCAGCCTTGCTTGAGTCACATCCATGTTCCTGGATCAATGTGGCCATGACAAGGTAGGAATGCAGATACTGTAACTGGTGGCCTCTACAAGAATGACAAGGAATGGAAGAGAGGCAGTCTCCCAAAAGAAATGGCAGTGCCATTGCCAGAAAAAAAGATAGGGACAAGTATATTGGATGTCCACATAGAAAGACAGGCTAGTTGTTCTTTCTTCATGAGACTAGTTTTAAAAAGTGGACTCAGAAATTTCTACAGAAGGCCAGGTGCAGTGGCTCATGCTTGTAATCCCAACACCTTGGGAAGCCGAGGCAGGCAGATTGCCCAAGGTCAGGAGTTTGAGACCAGCCTGAACCAACATGGCAAAACCCTGCCTCTACTAAAAATACCAAAATTAGCCAAGTATGGTGGTATGTGCCTGTAATCCCGGCTACTTGAGAGGCTGAAGTAGGAGAATCACTTGAACCCAGGAGACGGAGGTTGTAGTGAGCCAAGATTGCACCACTGCACTCCAGCCTGGGCAACAGAGCAAGACTCTGTCTCAACAAAATAAAAAAAAGAAAGAAATTTCTACAGAATATTTACATTCTAGATGTAAAGAATAGGAAATAGGAAGCTAAACTTGGGCCTCATGATCTCCAAACCAGATTTTTGCAGAGAAGGCTGGCCTTTGGAGTGTCAGTTTTCCTAGCTACTAATGAAGTCATAGGTTTTCCCATTTGACTCTTGTTCCCTGTGAATATCCTTCCTCAGTCAGGAGCCTTGAAGGAGATAAACGGTGGAAAATAGGATTCGGAGACAACATTTTATTCACATCTCTGGCAGTCTCTCAACTCTCTGTGCCCTGCCCCCTCTCTAAAAGTTCCTCTTGAACCCACACTTGTAAAGGCCAAATGGAAGAGATAAAGGAGAAGAGAATAAAGCAGGATGTGCAGTCAAGAGAGGTTGGCACATGCTCACAGCCAGGAGGCCGACTTCAAAAGATGCTGAACAGAGTGCTGGAGTGTCTCCCCCATCACACCCGCCTGCATGTCAGCAACATGCAAAGTCTGCACTGGGTGAGTCTTGCAGACTGTGGCTGATGATGTTGATGACAATAACCGATGATTCAGGGATGAACATTTTTTCCATCACTTGCCAGGTGAGTGACCCAGGGCAAGTTACTTAACATCTATGATCCTCAATTTCCACATCTGTAAAATGGGAATAGTGATTGTTACCAATCTCACAGAGTTGTCATGAAAATTAAATGAGATAATGCCTTAAAACAGGATGGGCACAGTGGTTCATAGCTGTAACCCTAACAGTTTGGGAGGCCAAGATGGGAGAATCACATGAGCCCAGGATTTGAGACCAGCCTGGGCAGCACAGGGAGACCTTATCTCTACAAAAAAATTAAAAAGTTAGCCAGGTGTGGTGGCATGTGCCTCTAGTCTCAGCTACTCAGGAAGTTGAGGTAGAAGGATTACTTGAGCCTGGGAGGTCAAGGCTGCAGGGAGCCGTGACCATGCCACTGCACTCCAACCTGGGCAACAGAGCAAGACTTTGTCTCAAAAAAGTTGCTTAGAACCGAACCTGGAACATGATAAACTCTCAACAAGTATTAGGTACACTGTTACCATTAGCAGCAAGATCTATGTTCAGTCTTTAAACTGAAAAAAAAAAAAGTGTCTCAATCATATATGCACTATTTTTCAAGTGTGTCATTTTCATGAATTAAATATAAACTCATTGAAAATTGTTACTGAATACAGTGTACCCTACAGTAATTATGTATCTTCTCAATCAGTCAACATTCAGGTGCAGTTACTCCCATGTTGAGATTCCTTTCTTCCAATTAAAAGAATCTTCATATTCAAAAAAGGTTGAGAAGTACCAACACATATCACAATGTTGTCTCTACAGTGACTTCAACCCCAGAGAAGTCATGCCTCCAATGCAAAGTTTAGGACTTGATCTCTTACCTTTTCAAAGAAAGATGCTCTTTTTCTATTGCCCTTTGCTACCGTTGCTTGCAAAGAAATTAAGTAGAATTCATGGCATCAGCAAGCATTAAATATCCCCATCTGTCCTGCCTACCCTAGGAGTTTTGCGCACCTGGATTTTTCTCTCCTACCCATGATGGATGGCCAGGAGCCACACTGTCAGAATGACTTCCAATCCATAAATAGCTCTGCCATTTAGATGCCATGGGGATAACATTAATACCAAACACAAAGGCTAAATAAAAAGCCTTTAGCAACTGAATGGCCCTTAGATTTCAGAGTTATCGATCCAGTGGAGCCTGCTAAGTTATTATGGCTAAAGCTCTGCTCAGAGAAATCTGTGATCCTGAGAAAAGTTAGCAAAAGTCACAGTCACCTTTAACTACAAAGTGCAGTGAGAGGACTCCAGGGCAGCTAATTACCCCATCCACTCTGGCACATCCCAAAGGCTGTGCCCATTCCTCTGCATCTGGTCTGGGGAACGGCTCTGTGGCTCAGTTTCCCCAGATCAACAATAGTTCAAAATGTACAGTGCTTTTAACTTTTGATTTCAGTCTCACAACAACTCTCCCAGATGGGATGGACATTATGACATTTCTGTATCATAACGAAAAAATTAAGAAACAAAAGGTCACATGCCTTGCCCAAGATCAAGTAATATGTGACAGACAGAGCTGGGACAAGAACGGCAGTCCCCATGTCCCCCCAGCTACAGAAGCCCCAGATTGGTTCCTGGAACCTGCAACTAGTTCTTTGCATCATCTCCTAAGGCCTTCTTTGATTGAGGGCTTAGACTCCATCTGGCGCTGGGAGTTGCTATCACCTAGAATAATTTATACCTCTTTCCCTTAATAACCTCCCCAACTTCAGGTCTGAAGTAAGTTTGTCATACTGCTTTAGGCTAACTGTTGAGCAAAAGCACTGGGGTGGCCACCAGCAAATGCTGCTTGGTGCAGGCTGGCACTCATGGGCAGAAGGGGCTGAATTTGCCTTGGTTCTCTAGCATCCTGCACAAAGCCATGCTGGGATTGGGTTGCAGGATCACAGGGGGTGAGATGGAGGGACGGTGTGTCAGCAGAGGGACCCCACTCCCTACACCTCTCCTTTTAAGAGACAAGCATGAGAGGGGCCATGGAAGTGAGGCAAAAACTGTCTGAGATTGGCTGCAAAATGTCCTGAGCTTGGGCACCAGCTATTTACAGGAGTCACAGGGAAGGCTAGCAGCCCTGCTTCTGGATGTAGGAGGCTGAGAAGTTGAGGGTGTGCAGCACCTCCTGCTGGAGGGGGCAGGGGAGCCCTGAGCCCTGCTAGCTTGTTACCAAGCTACCCGAAGAGATATTGGGGACAAATCGTCAGTGGCCAATACTGCTTGTTCCCCATATTTGCATTTTTGGACTGTCAGTCTCGCCCCATGATGGGGGATAGAATAAGGAACAAAGGGAACATAAAAGATATCTCTAGGGCTCCAAGGCCATGTAAAGAAACCACAATACAAAGCCCACTCACCACAATGGCCCATTCTCTGGGAGAAGTCCTGAAATGTGGCCATTGACCCCCCAGCCTTCACCATGGCTGACTGATCCATTTGTACACCCCTAAGTAAATCTGGTTTAATCACGTTTTCTTCCAACAGAAGATTTATCTTGTGGGATGGTGAGATCTCAAGAAATGTGAGAACGGGGTTGCACCATGGCAGGACAAGGTGATAAGGTCTAGGTTCTCCTATTGCGGGGTCTCCGGGCATGCCCCAGTTTTTCCCCTCTCTGAGTCTCAGTGGTTTCATGTGCTTCTTTGAGCCCATGAAATTCACCAGTGTTCCTTTAAAAATGTCCCTTTTGTTTAAGCCACCCAGAATTGATTTCTGCTGTTGCAGGGGCAGAGGAAGGATATCTTAATTAATATGCATGGAATAACTATTTTCCAACTCTTCTGTATTATACTCATATGTAAAACATCCTGAAGAAAAACACTTGGTTCCTTTCATGAATCTCTGCAACAAACCTTTTTAAAATTAAAAACCTTTTTACAATTAGCAGAGAACCATGATGCTCTGTAATTTTCATTAATGTAAAAGATATGTTAGTAGAGATAGAGAAGAAGGTTGGATACAGAAAGGTTTGTTATAGGCTCAAAGACTCACTCCTTAAGGGATTTTTCTCTGTGTTTGTAATCAGAGTGGGAGCAACCAAAGGGAGGCGGGAATAGAGTCCAGGGACAATAGCACCTGGTTGCAGGTTGGGAGAACCCAGGTTCAACTCCAAGCACCTCCCACCTCACTTGACCTTCAGGAGGCAGGGTGGGGCACAGGCTCTACCGCCACTCCTCAGCCATGTGATCTTGTGCTGTTTCTAAGTCACAGCATCCTCACTGGCTGGCAGTAAGGAAGTGCTCAAAAAGCATTTGCAGCTGTTATTATTGTGTTATATTCTAGAACCACTCTCAATCAGATGGTTCGCTAGAGAGAAAGAGGGATGGGAAAGGTATTCTAGAAGCAAAACTTGGAGAAATTTTTGAAAAATGGTTTGTTTTTGTGAAGGAGCTGTTATCCTCTAGAACTAATTAGAGAAATGATGAAACACTTAACACTTTGCCTCCGATAAATCATAAGCAGGGTTATTAGAAAGATCAGCAGGAGAGGAGTTAGAAGTGATTTTCCGAAAAACCGTACACCAGCCTAAGGACATTTTTGACACTTGAACCACCAAGAGAAAGTTAAGTGTTCTCCTTGAGTTGAGTAGGGAGACCAACATGAGGCCACAGTGGTAATTAATGACCCAGGGGAATGAGATAAAAAGGTACTTAATTTGAAGACAGACATTTTTATTTCTTTTAATATTGTTCCATATCATTTCCCTTGTTTTATCTCATAATTAAGAACCGTAGTTATATTGACAAAGGGTTATGTTTCTGAAGGAAAACTTAAAAGGTTTGGCCAAATGCTACATTTCTATTTTATGCCAATAATAAGGGGGGTGGGACTGGATTCAGAACTGGTTCTTTCCTGACTGTGATGGCAGCACGGCAGTGGAGCAAGGTACGAGCTCAGGCCCTTCGTGGGGACCCTTCCCCTAACTCTGGGTGTCTTTTAGGTCGCTGTTGGAGAAACCTGCGTACATATTCCTGGTATTAAAAACACTCCTCTCAAAGTGATGGCAATCAAAGCTGTTTTCAAAATAAAAATATTTACAAAGTGTTTCGTGAATAGCTCATTCTGTTGCTCAGAGGGCCTGACGGGACCACAAGTGGAGCCTGGGCAGAGATTAGGCAAAGTCAAGGGCACTTAGCAAGAAGCCCAGTCCTTCCATAGCCCTGGATCCCATTGATGGGGCCCCAGTGGGGTTCAAACACCTGTATCCCCATTGACCTCACCTGTCTGGCAGCTGCAGCTTGAGCCTATGAGAAAACTCGTGTAGATCTGGATCCCATGGAAAACAGCTGAGACCTGCCTTTTCGGTTAACAAAAATCATCAATGAAGGTTCATTCCATATTAAGGCTGAGACTGTAACAGTAATGATGCTAATTGTGCCAGTCTAAAAGCTCAGGCTCAAGCAGAGCCTTACGTATGCGCCCACCTGAGACTCCCTGTCCTTTCATTTGTATTTATCTTAATCTTGTTCATTATTGTGCCCCCTTAGGGTCTCTATGCCAATACCAGGTTTCTGTGGCCTTAACAAACAGAATATGTTTCATTATCCTAATGCTATACAAATTTAAATAGAAAAGTGGGAAACAGAGAGGGAGCAAGCATGTTGCACCTTGACAGCTGGTGTAGGTGCTGTAAATGGGCATTGGTGTGGGCTCCGAGCCTCTGGAGAGGGACAGCAGATGCTAACCTGCCTGTGACTGTGACTGCCCCATGCCGGGAAGAGACATGCCTGAGAGCTGGCTGCACACATAGAAAGGGAGGCATCCGCATGTGGAGCTGGCTCCAAGGAGAAGCCCTGCTGTTGGAGGCCTCACTCCTGCAAAGTTCTGAATGCTGGGTTAGTGACAATGGTTGTAACTTATGGGTGGGATGGAAAAGCTCTTTTTAAAACTTCTCATTTGTGTGGCAGGAAAGTCCTTTGGCCTAAAGACCAAGAGCCAAAAGTCAATTGCAGCTGAGGCTACCAGATGTGACCGCAATAGAGCACTCAGAACAAAGAGAACCCGCCACCAAAGCTGAACAGAACTTTTCAGCTCTTTCTTCAACCCTTATGCAAAAAAGCATAAGCCAATTAGAGCACCTGAAAATGTGACTGAGATGGAGAAGCATGACTTTCTGGACTGGGTGCTGTGCAGCTTTGCAGGGCATTGGGGTTCAGAATCAGGATTTTTCCAGGATCCTGAAAAGCTATCACCAGCAAACACAGCTTTCCCAGACACAGAAGTAAAGCGTCACAGATTGAAGGGGGTTCCTGACAGGTTAATGGCAGCACTCTCCCCAGCCCTCAACACACACACACGCACTCGCTCTCCTCCCCTCCCCGCCAGCCTCCTGCTAATAAGAACAGATTTATAAGGCTGCTCCTGGGAGAGCTGCTCAGCTGTCAACCTGGCTTCCCCCCAGGTTCTCCATGGGGCCTCCAGTTTCCAGGGCCGACAGGCAGGGTTTGACTCACTTAACATATGTGTAGAGCTGACTACAGGCTGGACATGTGCAGGGTTCCCGGGACACAAAGAAGGCTGAGACCCAACCGCGAAGGAGCTCACCACCAGTTGGGAGTCAGACATGCAGGCAAATAGTCATCATACAAGTCACAGCTGACTCGTACATGCCCCTGGCAGGTCAGACAGTCCCATGAGGAGAAGGCTGTAGTTCAAGTTCCACGCAGGGGCTCCTCAAGATGGCCCCAAGCGAGCGAGCTTCACTCACCCCTGCACTTAGCCCCACTCAGCTGTGAGCAATTTGTCCAGCAAGAAACTAAGAAGGGTGATGTCTCACATCTGTCTCCAAAGCACAGTTTTTCAAGTTGACACTAAAGCTAAAATTATGTATCAAAAAGAGACCCGGTGTAAATCGGTTCCATCAATTTGAGTGAATTTAGATGGATGAGTCTCCACTGCCACTGAGAAATAGAAGGCCTGCATGAGATGCTGAGGTCAAAGCAGACCTGCCACCACAGGCATCTCCCCATTTCTCAGAAAGGAAGTTAAAAAAACCAGCACTATGGGCCATCCCTGCGTCCCTACCCCATCTCACAATGCTGTGTTCCCAGAGGATCCTTCCACAATTGGCTCCTGCTCCAGCCTAAACTTCATTAATGTTGAACACACAGAGATTGTTCTGAATGTGGGAGGCTGTGTCTTCACCTGAGATGGGAAGAAAGGGATGATTGATATGCCGTGTGCCTATTTCCCTGGGAGGGGAGAGGGAGGCGCCTGGAGCCCTCTCCAGTGGCAGAGGTGGCAGGAAGAGCAGAGTTCAGGAAAGGCAGGCAATCAGCAGGGTGAACAGACAGGCCACCTGCCACCAGGAGGCAGAGCCTCTCCCTTCCCCAACTTTGAGCCCCACTTCACCCGGACCTCCCTCTATCTGTCACAAAACCTCCTAGATTCTCAGAGACTTGATACAGCCATGCCAGGCCCCCAGATCACTCACCTACCACAGCTTTCTTCCAAAAGGTCCATTTCCCATCCCATTATCAACTTCACAATAACTTTGTTTCACATAAGTATGCCAAGAAGGGCCACTTTCCTGAGGAGGGGCGTTATCTTGTTTTATTGTCACAGCAAACCTGGGACATGGTGGACCTCGGTCTGGCCAAAGAAAAAACTGAGGCACAACAAGGAGGCTAATAAATTAAAATTATAAAATGAAATGAAACAACACTGCAGAGGCAGGACTAGAACCTAGGGCTCTAGACTCTAGCCCTTGGTGCTTCCCATGGCTGACCTTGCTCCTCCGCCTTCTTGTTGGGCTCATCTTGGATCCCTTTGCCTCCATCTTCCCCCTGAAGAACCTCAAAGATGGCGGAAGGTGGGACCCACATGACCCATGCCAGTGCCCCACTGTTTATGAAGACCTTGTGGCTTTGTTCATGCTTTGCACATGGACTTGATGATGGCTGTGGGGTATTCTGCGTATGAATGGACTAGGACAGAAACTAGCAGAGAAATGTGACTCTGAGAAGAAGCTCAGCTCCAGAGGGTAGGACAGTTAAGGTCTTGAGAATCATTTGGGATGGGGTGCACATTGCCTGAGGCTCTCAAACATCCTCAGGTCTGTGGGCAGCAGGGCAGTGGGGAGGGGCCTGGAGCAGCTCCGCTTTAGGGAACAGTAAGTAGTCAGGGGTCCAGGTCAGGCCCTGCCTCCTGGTGTCCTTGTCTGCCAGCTGGGAAGCCATCTGCCCAGAAAGGTCTCTCCCCTCTTCTGGGCTGATTTCTAAAAATATGCAGCTTAAAGACTCCCCTGTGATTTTAGCATCCTACTCTCCCAAATCCCTAAATGGCTGAGCTCACCAAGTGGGTGAGGAGAAAAGATGGGGGTCACTGCAAGGCGGAAAGGGGCAGGAGATAAGCTGTCTGATGGCAAGCTGCCGAGAGCCCATTCTGTTCCGGGTCAAGATGCACCCCCCTCCCCCACCCCGCCGCAACTGGGCTGGACCAAGGTTGCATAGTAGTTTTGCCCAACACTCTGAGGTCACGGGTTGGAAACAGGACTGCTGTGCCCAGGAAAGAGAAAGTGGGAGTCGAGACAGGACCCCCAGCCTGAAAGAACCAGATTATCTGACAGGAGACCAGGAAGCAACTCAGCCACGGAGGGGCAAGCATGATAAATTGTGGATCAGGGGCCTGGTCACAGTGACCCGGAGAAGGGCCCACTCCTGCCATCAGGACAGAAGGCTGGCGTGCTTACATCTAGAAACTTCTGGCCCAGGCTCTTTTGATCTCCGAGTGTAGCAGATGCTGCCAATGCCTTCCCTGTCCACAGCCCTTTGTCCTACGCTGGGGCCCCTAAAGACAATTTGTGTACAGTCAGTGGTCTCCTACTTCGCTCTGCTGAGATCATTCACTGGCTGCAGAAGCTCGCTGGGCTCCTTTTGGGAAAGATGGAGTGTCAAGAGTTCATGCCCTGGGCAAGCCTCAACTGAGGTGTAAACGCCCACCACCTTGCCCCCGGGAATGCAATTCCTAGTGTTCCTCCCACAGCCCCTCAGAGGGTTCCAGATGAACAGAGCCCCAGGGGAGGGACTGACCCTACTCTTCATTGTCCCTTCTCCCTTGCTGGTCTCACTTCCCCACTTCCTCTGCATGCATCCTGGAATCACCGTCTAAACTCCTTGCACCAAAATCCTTGTCTCAGGGTTAGTTTGAGAGGGGAAGGATTTAAACTAAGACATCTGTTATGGATTGAATTGTGTCCCCTAAAAAGATGCAGGTGTTGATGTCTTCACCCCCAGGACCTCGGAATGTGACCTTATTTGAAAACAGGGGGTGGGTGCGGTGGCTTACGCCTGAAATCCCAGCACTTTGGCAGACCAAGGTGGGTGGATCACCTAAGGTCAGAAGTTCAAGACCAGCCTGACCAATATGGTGAAATCTCATCTCTACTAAAAATGCAAAACTTAGCTAGGCGTGGTGGCACACACCTGTAGTACCAGCTACTCGGGAGGCTGAGACATTACAATTGCTTGAACCCAGGAGGCGGAGGTTGCAGTGAACCAAGATCATACCACTGCACTCCAGCCTGGGCAACAGAGTGAGACTCCATCTCAAAAAACAAACAAATAAATAAATAAAATAAAATAGGGCCATTGTAGATGTAGTAGGTTAAGATGAGGTCATACTGGAGTAGGGTAGACTCTTAATCCAACACAACTGGTGTCCTTATAAGAAAAGAAGAGACACACAGAAAACGGCATTGGATGAGAAAGGGAGAGATGCAATATCTGCCTCCCTGGGGATTGGGGTGATGTCTACAAGCCAGGAAACACGGAGGATTGCCAGCAAACCTCAGAAGCTGGAGGAGGCAAGAAAGGATCCTCCCCTACTGGTTTCAGAGGGAGCACCTTGATTCCAGACTTCTGGCCTCCAGCACTGCAAGAGAATAAATGTCTGTTGCTATCAGCCACCCAGTTTGTGGAACTTTGCTATAGTGGCCCTGGGAAACTTATATAGAACCTGATGACAGTGTTTAGGTGCAGGCTAAACCTGAGTATGGGGTACAGTGACACGCACTGTGAAGGTGGGAGGGGAGTGCGGACCCCCTGAGATTGTCACCCACTTCGCAGCAGTTTTATGCACTAAGTAGGAGGACCCAGGCCTGCAACGGGCCCTGAGAAGCAAAGCCAGCTGAGGCCTCGGGTGTCGGGGATCCTGCCGACTGTCTGCCTACCCTCCCCAATCCCACCTCCATCCCCCTTAAACCTAATACCACAATCCCTTACTGATATTAAAAACTGACAAGGAATTTTGCCACCGGCACTAGCATTTTAATATTGAAAGGTTGTGAAATCTAATAAGAGCTACAAGGAGGTTGATGGGGATGGCGTCATTTTTCCCCCTTCCAAGCTTCAATAGAACTGGGATTCAATAAGCAAATGTGACAGAATGTGTAATTTCCCCTTGATCCGCCACGGCCAGGCATTTCCTGTTTAATAACCTTAAGCCAGCGCACACCCCCCTCCTTGAACGGCCCCCTCCCCGAACATCTCTCCTCTCCATCTTATCAGAATCATCCTTCATTTGAACGCAGCTCAGACTGGCACTTTGGTGGCACCTTATCACCGCTTGAAGACACAAAGGGAACAAGCTGAAATATTATTTTTCCCCTTTGTGGAAAGGTGTTAATGAGATCTTCCTGCCTTAGCCCTGCCTGAGGCGGCAGGAGATTCCTGATCTCAGCCCTTTCCGGTCAAATCTCAGCTTTAAAACTTGTCCATGAAAGAGGGGGTTCCTGGCCCACACCCAGCCCCCAGACGAGGGGAGGCTGAGACAAAATTTCCAGCTAGAAAGTGATGAGGAGTGGGAGGAGCCCACGCCTGACCTGGGAGGCTGGGCTCTGAGAGTCCTGGCCGGCCACAAACAGCTCCACATGTGATATTGACAGCAGGCACTTCTGGCTTCCTGGCCTTGCCTGCTGGAGCAGGAGAGGGCAGCAGAAGCTCCAGGGCGAGGTCTGGGATACAGAGTGAGAGGAGTCCTACAGCCTGCCATGGACACCTGCCCCCGGCCTCCCAGCAGAATCCAAGCCCAGGAGCGCCAAAGAAGGTGCTTCCGGGAGGGCTGGGGCTTTACAGGAACACAATGAAATCTGTAGAGTAAGCCAGATTTGCCAGACTTATCAGGAAAGAGATTTCTCTAGACACCAGCTGAGCATTGGAATAAGAAAGGTATTGTCAGGTGTTGATTCTTGTCACTGCTGCTACACGGAGCATAGAGCAAGCATTTCCTCGGTGCTGGGCACACACTAAGACCACACATGCAAGGAATGGTTAAGGGCGTACAGGTATGGACCTAGCCTTGGTATGGAAGAAGGGCTTAGTCCTCTAAACTCAGGAAGGAGGCAGGACAGGCGTGGACATAGACTCACTCTCAGGAAGCCAGAGGACTGATGAGTGAGGTCCCATCGACGGCCTCAATGCTCTTCCTTATTTACCCTCCAAGGACACTTCCATTGCTAGGCCACAACCACCCTTTTCAGACTTGGCCACCTCTTCCTTCTTCTCTCCCGGAGGACTTTATATACCGAAGTGCCTGGAATTTTCACTTGCTTCTCACCTGTTTGCCTCTGTCTTGGTCGGTTCATCTGGATATTAGAGTAGAAAATAACTCAGAGGTATTTTAAGGAGGTCACATTTCAACCATGGGTTTTGAAAGTGTAACTATGGGCTGGGCGCAATGGCTTATGCCTGTAATCCCAGCACTTTGGGGGACCAAGGCAGGCGGATCACAAGGTCAGGAGTTCGAGACCAGCTTGGCCAATGTGTCGAAACCCTGTCTCTACTAAAAATACAAAAAAAAAAAATAGCCCAGCATGGTGGTGCGTGCCTGTAGTCCCAGCTACTCAGGAGGCTGAGGCAGGAGAATCTCTTGAAACCAGGAGGTGAAGGTTGTGGTGAGCTGAGATCGCACCACTGCACTCCAGCCTGGGTGACAGAGTGAGACTGAAAGAGAAAGAGAGAGAGAGAGAGAAAGGAAGGAAGGAAGGAAGGAAGGAAGGAAGGAAGGAAGGAAGGGAAGGAAGGAAGGAAGGAAGGAAGGAAAGGAGGGAAGGGGAAGGAAGGAAGGGGAAGGAAAGGGAGGGAGGGATGAAGAGCAACAAGCAAGAGGTCAGAATGATGAATGAATGAATGAGCCGGGAGGATGGAGAAAATATGCGCCGCCATGAGGCCGAATGAATGAATGAATGAAATGTGAATGAAATGAAATAAAACAATGAATGAATGGTAATGAATGGCATGAAAGAATGAGTTGTTGAGCATGAAACGAAAGATGAGCCGAAAGAGCTGAATGAAGGAATGAAATGAATGAAAGAGCTGAAAGAAAGACAGAAAGAAAGAAAGAAAGAGAAAGAAAGAAAGAAAGAAAGAAAGAAAGAAAGAAAGAAAGAAAGAAAGAAAAGGAAAGAAAAGAAAAGAAAAGGAAAGAAAAGAAAGAGTATAATGTTGCCAGGCAAGAAAGGAGAAGGTGGACCAGGCAGAGCAAATCTGTTGAATAAAGCAGGTCCGGGGCCTGTAGGATATTTGAAACTAGTTTGGGGGATGATCATGACCCTCAGACAGCAAAGACAAGTTGAAACAACTGAGAAAGAAGGAGGCTGGAAGGGAGGGTTTGTTCTTTCTGGGAAAGGTCTTGAAAGCCACCCAAGAGAGATGAGCATGGGATCTAATGAGAATGGAGGTGCGGGCCTTTGTAGGTTTTTAAAGCTCTCGAGTGACATAACTGTTTTGTGTTTTTTGAGCCATCACATTGCTAATGGTGCAAAAGAGGTACTGGAGGGTAGAGAGATTGCTTGAGCAGATGCTGCAGTGATCTAGCTCAGGGTTGGCAAGCTTTTCCTGTAAAGAGCCAAATAATAAGTATTTTAGGCTTTGCAAGCCATACTGCCTCTGTGGCAACTATGAAAATGAATGAGCATGGCCGTGCTCCAATAAAACTTTATTTACCAGAAAAGGCACCAGGCAGAATTTGGCCTGAGGACTACAGTTTGCCAACCTCTGGTCTAAGTCATAAAGAGATAGATCGAAAGTAAGGGATTCTGCCCTGTCTTAATGAGGTGCCCTATAAAGAGAGCAGAGCAGCTTGGGGGCAATGAAAGGCATAAAAAAGAAAGAATAGACTCATCAAAAATGATAAGGTAGTATTAGAGTCAAATTTGACCCAGACCTCTCCTCAGTCAGAAATGACGTCAAACAATAGATTTTTAAAGTGTCCCTACATGGTGCATTTCCGTTCCTATTGCAGAAGTTAGGAAACTAAGACAGACCCTTGGGTAAGGAGGAGCATCTGCTACCCACAGCTACCCAGGAGGGCAATCGCCAGGCAAGGAAAGTAAGGGGTGTCCCCTAGCTGCGAGTCCCCCAGAGCCCAGGCAAAGAAAGGCATCAAGAAAGCATGACATCCTTGTCTCCTGTTTCAGTTTTCTCAGGAGTGAGCCAAAGAGAGCATTGCTACTCCTCAGAAAGGAGATGTGAAGGCTGCAGTGTGAACGAGTCATTAACCATCCCTGAGTCTTCCTGCAATCACCTCACTAAAGCCCAGAGAAAACACATTCTTTGTCCAAAGCTACGCGGCTTGCTCATTGTAGAACCAGAAATAAAACCCAGGCCCCTTCTCTCATTTCTGCGCTAATTTGGCTACACCTACTTCTTCACCAAATAACAAAGGATGTGGGCCAAAAAATCAGAACTGCTCATTAAACGTGTCTCAATAAACACTCAAACACACACACACACACACACACACAGAGCACACTCAAAAACATCTTGAATTTTTAAAAAGGAGTAAAAATTCCCCAGTTTCCACTGCTCTGAGTCCTCTTGAGCAGGAACAATAGAGCTTCTTCATTCTCTGCTGCACAAACCATCGTCATGAGGACTTGGTATTTACTCGGATAAACATAATCTGCCCTGGAATGGCAGCCGGCTTCTGCAGATCACCTGACTAATAACATTTGCAGTTGCTATGTTACTTCAGCTCCTCATTTGCCATCATTTGTTACTTGGAGTTCCTGGAATTCCCTGCAAAGCTGTGGGAGGCAGACGGGAAGCCACGCTGGCTTGGAGCAAGGTTTGCCAGGATTCCAGTCACACCCTCCCCATTGATGGCCAAGCCAGGGCCCCCATTACTGGGTGGGGTGAACGGCAAGCTTCCTCTGTGCTTTCCCTGCTGGGTCTCTTCTCCTTGAGCCACAAAGAGAAGAGGATGCTAACAGGGGTTTGAGAGCCACAGAGACTGCCCCAGGTGAATGGAATAAGGAGCTAGGGCATCCAGAAAGCACTCATTAAGGATCATCTAATGTTTAGTATCAGTAGCTAAAAAACAGAGACAATGCAGTACCATGTAGAAGAACTAGATTTGGAGCTGGAAGACCTGGATTTGAATCCGGGCTCTGCTAAGAGCAGCAGTTTGTCTTGGGCAGGTGTTTTGACCTCTTGGAGCCTCATTATAGATTTCTCATCTATAATGAGAACAGGATATACATACTTCCAGAGTTTACTAGTGAGAGCAGAATGATATAATGTGTGAGTGAGCTTTTAGCAGTCCTGGTGCATGACAGGGTTCAATATCACCACTGGGTCCTTCCTTTGTCCTATCTGCAGGAGGGCCTGGATGAGGATTTGGCCCTCAGTTTCCAGAGGGCTGGGAATGAAGAGCTAGAAGACAGTAATGACAGACAACAGCAGGAGAGACAACCACACAAGGACAGAAGCCAAGTACAGGGAACACAACAGGCAAGGGTGTCACAGGCCATGCTAGTGGGGCCAGGGCACTCTGCAATCTCTCTTCATTGCAATGAGTCAATGAAACTTGTTGAGAAAGGGAGCTTTCAGTTAAGCGTTGCCAGCACATACTATGGTCAAGTCAAGAGTGGGAAATTGTTGGAAAAGTGGTCAGAGAGAGGGCTAGGGGGGCAAGACATGCTCAGTTTTCCTCTTGGCTGCTTTAATTCTATGCCAGGTGCAATCTCAGAAGAGGTCTCCTCCAGCCATGTCTTCTTCATCCATCTCTTTTGCAAACGGCTGAAAGGCAGGGAGGAGGATCTGAGAGCAGGAAGAATCTTCCTGCTCCCATTCCCCAGCTCTGGTAGTGCTAAACTTGTCCCAGTAATGGGAACTAGCCCATGTTCAGCAAAAAGGCTCCAGGCCATTCTGTAAAAGTAGATTACAATTATCCCTTGGTGCCTGTCTGTGGGGGATTCATTCCAGCACCTCGTATGAACACCAAAATCCACAGATGCTTAGGTCCCTTACACAAAATGGTGCAGTATTTGCATGTAACCTACACACATCCTTTAAATCATCTCTAAACCACTTACAACACCTAGTACGATGTAAATGCTATATAAATAGTTGTTATATTGTATTGTTTAGGGAATGGCAAGAATAAAAAGTCTGCACTGTACAGATGCAAACCTCATAGGCTCAACCACGTTTTTGATCCACGATTGGTTGAATCTGTGCCTGTGGAATGGTGGATACAGAGGGTGGACTGTACACGGGGCTTTCCTGCAGGAATCTCTTTTATCCACATCCTTCTGCAGAGACTGCGGGGCCTCTGCCTGTATATATGCCTGTCACAATATTTGAGAAAAATATTCCAGGAAAAGTCCCTCTTCCAAGAGGAATATTATATTGTTTATGACATAATTTACTTTAAAATTCTTTGGCATAAACAACCTGGGATGTATGTGGAACTGTCCCTTGGGTACATTCAAGGTGGTCTGCGTTTGAGACACCCTAAGCAGATCACTCCAGGACACTCAACAAGCACAGAGAGTCCCTGTTCAAAAAGCAGCCCTTTCAGAGCTGGTACGTAGCCTTCAAAACAGCAGTGTCGAAAATCTACTAGGTCAGTTTGCCACCTGAAAATGGGCATAAAATGAACAACTCTAACCATCAGCATCAGTGCCATGAACAATGGCATCACAACTGTTCTGACCAAGGTGATCTGAGCCACCCTCCAGATGTAGCTAGGGCTATAGCTGACGAAGGCTGTAATCTCATCCATGGCTTGGCAGAACGTTACCATAACAAAGCCACACTCCCTCTTGTAGATGCTCCACACAGGATCACCATTATTCTGTGAACACATCCCTCCTTCTAGGTTTCTGCTAGCACCAGCCAGAGTTGAGAGCTCTGGCCACATCCAGGTGCTCTGGTCCACTTGGTGGGAAACCTGGACAGCTGAAGGTGCTATCGAGTGTGATTTTTAGGGCAAACACTGGAGTCAGCCTCGCTGCTTTAAATTCAACCCCACTGTTCATTAGCTGTGGGCCCTGGGGATATGGCTTAGACTCAGTGTCTCAGTTAATACATGAAAAGGGCTTAGAATCATGCTCAGCAAACAGAAAGTGCATTGTTAGTCAGCATTATTATTACCATCCCCTAGAGGAGAGCAGAGTACCAGGTCATCAAAGTCCAAGGCACCAGCTTGTATGACAATAACCACGACTACCTTCTGATGAGCACCTTAATCACTGTAAGCACACTCTACCAGCTCCTTCACACGCATTAATTCCTTTAACCCTCACAACAACTCTTGGCGTGGTTATTATTAGCCCCATTTTGTGGGTGATGAAATCAAGGCTTAGAAAGATTAAGTAACTTTCTCCTTGTCATGTAACTTAAGGCAAGGGAATTAAGACATATACCAAGTCCTGTGTTACCCCAGAGCTTGGGTTCTTCCCTACCACAATGCCCCACCTCTCCCCAGGATGGCCAAGCTATTTCTGGGAGCACTTTGACTCTCTATGTTGACTTTTCTACCAAGGAGAGAAATCATGGATAATGGAATATCTCACCTCCTTGACAATTATGTTTCTCATTTTGCATTAACAAATTAGCATTCAGGTTTATCAGTCCATCTCTTATTGAGAGACAGGACTAGTTGGATTTCCTAGGCCAACTAAGAATTCCTTTGCCTAGCTGGGGAAGGTGACTGCACCCACCTTTAAACACGGGGCTTGTAACTCAGCTCACATCCGACCAATCAGGTAGTAAAGAGGGCTCACTAAAATACCAATTAGGCTAAAAGCATGAGGTAAAGAAATAGTCAAATCATCTACCATCTGAGAGCACCAGGGGGAGGGACAATGATTGCGATATAAACCCCAGGCATTTGAGCCAGGAATGGGCAACCCCCTTAGGGTCCCCTCCCATTGTATGGGAGCTCTGTTTTCAACTCTATTAAATCTTGCAACTGCACACTCTTCTGGTCCGTGTTTGTTCCAGCTCGAGCTGAGCTTTTGGTCACTGTACACCACTGCTGAATGCCGCCATCACAGACCCACCATTGACTCCTACCCCTTTGGATCCAGCAGGGTGTCCGCTGCACTTCTGATCCAGCAAGGTGCCCATTGCCGCTCCTGATTGGGCTAGAAGCTTGCCATTGTTCCTGCATGGCTAAATGCCCAGGTTTGTCCTAATCAAGCTAAACACTAGTAGCTGGGTTCCACAGTTCTCTTTCATGACCCATGGCTTCTAATAGAGCTATAACACTCACTGCATGGCCCAAGGTTCCATTCCTTGGAATCTGTGAGGCCAAGAATTCCAGGTCAGAGAATAAAAGCCTTGCTGCCGTCTTGGGAATGGCCCGCTACCATCTTGGGAGCTCTAAGAACGGTCTGGTAACATCTGGTGGCCTGTACGGCGATTCTCCAAAGTGGTGAGTAATATAGAATCACTTTTGCTTGTTATTCTGTCCTATCCTTCCTTAGAATCAGAGGAAATACCAGGCATCTGTTGGCCGGTTAAAAACAATTAGCATGGCCGCCAGACTTAAGACTCAGATGTTACTTAAGACTCAGATGTTAGGCTTCCTGGGAAAAGGCTTTCTAACAACCTCCAATCCTTCTGGGTTGGGAGCATTGGTCTGCATGGAACCAGCTTTGGCTTTCACAATGTCCTGGGGGAAGCCGAGGGCCGACTAGAGGCAGAAAGCTGTTGTCCCAAACTCCGGCATTGGCCAGTGGAGATCATGGCACAGCCAGAGGTCTCTACTCAACAGTCGCCCAAGCATGCGCCCCTACCTCTCCTTCTGACCTATACCTCCTGGGTCCCAACCACAACTTTCTTGAAAGTGTAGCCCCAAAATTCTCCTTACCTCTGAATCTACTTCCTCCAATCCCTGCCTCCTAGATGCTAATGCTTCAGACTTTCACTTCCTCTCCCAAGTATTAGAGCAAGTTGTACCTCCAAAGGGATCTAGGGAAGCTCTACGCTATGTCCTTAGGCATCTAGGCTATGAACCTAGGGAGTCTTGCCCCTGGTGTCCCTCCCAATTTAGGTATACAGCTCTCGACATGGGCAGTTATTTGGGACCCATTCCCCACCACCCTTGCCAGGGCCCCAAGTTTGTAAATGGCTAGGAGGATTGCTCTCCCATTATGTAAGATGCTCTCCCCCCAAATTTCTACCCAGCTTACCCTGCCTCCGCAATACAATCTCCAAGCCTTAGCTCCTTGGCCAGGGCCTTAGAACTGATGACCCAGTACTTTAACAACTGGAACTGGGTCTACGACAACATAATAGATCAGGATGAAAGTGAATTGAGTAAATTAAAGGGAGGCGCATATTCCTATAGTGGCAAATGGGGGCAACGAGTGAATTTCCTTCCACTGTGTTCCCAAAATCCATCTACAGAGAGAGAAAGGAAGAGACAAAGGGACAAAGAGGGAGTCAGAGAGAAAGAGAAAAGGGAAAAGAAAGAAAGAATGCAGAGGGAGAGAGAAAAGAGGGGAAAGAGAGAGAGAAAGGCAGAGAGAAAGAGAAAAGAGAGAAAGACGCAGAGAAAGAAAGAGAGGGGAGAAAGAGAGAGAGAAAAAACAAAGAGAAGGGAAAGAGAGAGGAAGAGACAAAGAGGGAGTCAAAGAGAGAAAGAGAGAGAGAGAAGTAGTAAAGGAAAAAACAGTGTACCCTATTCCTTTAAAAGCCAGGGTAAATTTAAAACCTCTAATTGATCATTGAAGATCTTCTCCAGGACCCTATACACTCCAATACCAAACAAGGGCATAGCCCAAAAGCACTGAGACCACTAACAACCCATAGCCTTCCTATCAAAAATCCTTAACCCAGTAACCTGAGGATGGCCCAAATGCATTCAATCAGTAGCAGCAACTGCTTTGCTAACAGAAGAAAATAGAAAAATAACTTTTAGAGGAAACCTCATTGTGAGCACACCTCACCAGTTCAGAACCATTCTAAGTAAAAAAAAGCAAAAAGGTAGCTTACTAACTGAAAAATCTTAAGGTATGGGGCTATTCTGTTAGAAAAAGGTGATTTAACATTATCCACTGAAAAATTCCCTTAACCCAGCAGGTTTCCTAACGAGGGATTTAAATCTTAATTACCAAACAAAGGTCCGATCAGATCTAGGAGGAACTCCCTTCAGGACAGGATGATAGATGCCTCCTCCCAGGTGATTGATGGAAAAAAAAAAAAAAAAAAAAACACACACACACACACACACAATGGGTATTCAGTAATTGATAGGGAAACTCTTGTAGAAGCAGAGTTAGGAAAATTGCCTAATAATTGGTCTGCTCAAACATGCAAGCTGTTTGCACTCAGCCAAGCCTTAAAGTACTTACAGAATCAAAAAACTCTATCTCAATCCTCACTCAAAAGGTTACCTACACCCTCTCTGAAATGCATTTGCATAAGAACTGATGTTTATGGGAATGGATCTTGATGGGGCAGCTGGATTGTTATGAAATACTCAGGAAACCAGCCCAGCTCTAGAACTCACCCCTGAGTGCAAAGGCAACGTTGGGCATGCTGGTAAAGGACCACTAGAATCTGGCAGCCCGGACCCCTTTCTTTGTGGTCAAGAAAGGTGGGAAAACAGGTGCAGGACTGCTACATCTGTGAGCGTAACGAATTCGATAAGCAGAGGTCCATAGGTGGTTACGCACCCTGGAAAGGAACTCACCCCTGAGCACAAAGGCAACGTTGGGCACGCTGGTAAAGGATCACTAGAATCCAGCAGCCCAGGCCCCTTTCTTTGTGGTCAAGAGAGGCGGGAAAACAGGTGCAGGACTGCTACATTGGTGAGCATAACTAATTCGATAAGCAGAGGTCCATCGGTGGTTACGCACCCTGGAAAGGAATAAGCATTAGGACCATAGAGGACGCACTAGGACTAATGCTCATCAGAAAATGACTGGGGTGTTGGCATCCCTATGTTATTTTTTCAGATGGGAAACATTTCCCCCAAGGCAAAAATGCCCCTAAGATGTATTCTGGAGAATTCAACCCAGTCAGACTGTATGTACCTTTTTCCCTCTCACACTTGAAGCAAATTAAAATAGGCCTAGGTAAATTCTCAGATAACCCTGATGGCTATATTGATGTTTTACAAGGGTTAGGACAATCCTTTGATCTGACATGGGAGAGATATAATGTTACTGCTAGATCGACACTAACCCCAAATGAGAGAAGTGTCACCATAACTGTAGCCCGAGAGTTTGGTGATCTCTGGTATCTCAGTCAGGTCAATGATAGGATGACAACAGAGGAAAGAGAGCAATTCCCCACAGGCCAGCAGGCAGTTCCCAGTGTTGACCCTCACTGGGACACAGAATCAGAACGTGGAGATTGTTGCTGCAGACATTTGCAAACTTGCATGCTAGAAGGACTAAGAAAACCAGGAAGAAACCTATAAATTATTCAATGATGTCCACTATAACACAGGGAAAGGAAGAAAATCCTACTGCCTTTCTGGAGAGGTGAAGGGAGGCATTGAGGAAGCATACCTCTCTGTCATCTGACTCCACTGAAGGCCAACTAATCTTAAAGGATAAGTTTATCACTCAGTCAGCTGCAGACATTAGAAACAAACTTCAAAAGTCCGCCTTAGGCCTGGAGCAAAACTTAGAAACCCTATTGAACTTGGCAACCTCGGTTTTTTATAATAGACATCAGGAGGAGCAGGCAGAATGGGACAAACGGGATTAAAAAAAAAAAAAAAAAGGCCACCACTTTAGTCATGGCCCTCAGGCAAGCGGACTTTGGAGGCTCTGGAGTGGGGAAAGGCTGGGCAAATTAAAAGCCTAATAGGGCTTGCTTCCAGTGCGGTCTACAAGGATGCTTTATAAAAGATTGTCCAAATAGAAATAAGCCGCCCCGTCCTCCGTGCCCCTTCTGTCAAGGGAATCACTGGAAAGCCCACTGCCCCAGGGGACGAAGTTCCTCTGAGTCAGAAGCCACTAACCAGATGATCCAGCAGCAGGACTCAGGGTGCCCAGGGCAAGCACCAGCCCATGCCATCACCCTTACAGAGCCCCGAGTATGCTTGACCATTGAGGGCCAGGAGGTTAACTGTTTCCTGGACACTGGTGTAGTCTTCTCAGTGTTACTCTTCTGTCCCGGACAACTGTCCTCCAGATCTGTCACTATCCAAGGGGGTCCTAAGACAGGCAGTTACTAGATACTTCTCCCAGCCACTAAGCTGTGCCTGGGGAACTTTACTCTTTTCACATGCCTTTCTAATTATGCCTGAAAGTCCCACTCCTTTGTTAGGGAGAGACATCCTAGCAAAAGCAGGGGCCATTATACACTAGAATTAGGAGAAGGAAAAAGGGTAAATATATATGCAGACTCTAAGTATGCTTACCCAGTCCTCCATGCCCACGCAGCAATATGGAGAGAAAGGGAATTCCTAACTTCTGCGGGAACACCTATCAAACATCAGGAAGCCATTAGGAGATTATTATTGGCTATACAGAAACCTAAAGAGGTGGCAGTCTTACACTGCCGGGGTCATCAGAAAAGGAAAGAAAAGGGAACTAGAAGGGAACCGCCAAGCGAATATTGAAGCCAAAAGAGCCACAAGGCAGGACCCTCCATTAGAAATGCTTATAAAAGGACCCCTAGTATGGGGTAATCCCCTCTGGGAAACCAGTACTCAGCAGAAGAAATAGAATGGGGAACCTTACAAGGACATAGTTTCCTCCCCTCAGGATGGCTAACCACTGAAGAAGGAAAAATACTTTTGCCTGCAGCTAACCAACGTAAATTACTTAAGACTCTTCACCAAACCTTTCACTTAAGCATTGATAGCACCCATCAGATGGCCAAATTATTATTTACTGTACCAGGCGTTTTCAAAACTATCAAGTAGATACTCAGGGCCTATGAAGTGTGCCAAAGAAATAATGCCCTGCACTTCAGGCCTATATTTCAATCCCTGTATCTTTAACCTCCTTGTTGAGTTTGTCTCTTCCAGAATCGAAACTGTAAAACTACCAGTGGTTCTTCAAAGGGAGTCCCAGATGCAGTCCATGACTAAGATCTACCACGGACCCCTGGACTGGCCTGCTAGCCCATGTTCTGATGTTAATGACATCAAAGACACCCCTCCCGAGGAAATTTCAACTGCACGACCCCTGCTACGCCCCAATTCAGTGGGAAGCAGTTAGAGTGGTCATCAACCAACCTCCCCAACAGCACTTGGGTTTTCCTGTTGAGAGTGAGGACTGAGAGACAGGACTAGCTGGATTTCCTAGGCCAACTAAGAATTCCTTTGCCTAGCTGGGGAAGGTGACCGCACCCACCTTTAAACATGGGGCTTGTAACTCAGCTCACATCTGACCAATCAGGTAGTAAAGAGGCCTCACTAAAATACCAATTAGGCTAAAAGCAGGAGGTAAAGAAATAGTCAAATCATCTATCATCTGAGAGCACAGGGGGAGGGACAATGATTGGGATATAAATCCCAGGCATTTGAGCCAAGAATGGGCAACCCCCTTAGGGTCCCCTCCCATTGTATGGGAGCTCTGTTTTCAACTCTATTAAATCTTGCAACTGCACGCTTTTCTGGTCTATGTTTATTCCAGCTTCAGCTGAGCTTTTGCTTGCTGTCCACCACTGCTGAATGCCGCCATCGCAGACCCGCCATTGACTCCCACCCCTCCGAATCTGACAGGGTGTCCGCTGCACTTCTGATCCAGCAAGGTGCCCATTGCTGCTCCCAATCAGACTAGAGGCTCACCACTGTTCCTGCATGGCTAAGTGCCGGAGTTCATCCTAATCAAGCTGAACACTAGTTGCTGGGTTCCATGGTTCTCTTCCATGACCCATGGCTTCTAATAGAGCTATAACACTCACCGCATGGCCCAAGGTTCCATTCTTTGGAATCTGTGAGGCCAAGAACCCCAGGTCAGAGAATAAAAGCCTTGCCGCCATCTTAGGAGTGGCTCGCCACCATCTTGGGAGCTCTAAAAACAAAGACCATCCGGTAACATTATGACCTGAGTTGGGGTAGTGGTTAATGGCCTTAGATGCATGTTCAATTCACCTTTTAAAAATCCCAGTGCTCAGGGCACACCCTGGGCCAATTAAATCCAAATCTCAAGGACAGCTACCCAAGCATCAGTATTTTTACAGCTCCCCAAGTGATGATAACGCATGTCAAGGTCATGACCACTGGATGAGGGTAACCAACAAGGCTGCATCTAACAAACTCCTGAAAAATTAAGCACCTGATCCTGTGACATTCTGAATCACCATGGCCATGCTTCTTGGACGGCCAATAGCATCACCTCCCAGATCTCAGAAGGAAACTCTGGGAATGAACACAGGGCTCAAAACTGAGGCTTTTCTTCCCTCCCAGCAGAGAAAAGAATGGTTGGTGTAAGGTCTGGGTTCTCCCTCCACACCCCTTGTGAACAGCCCTCAAGCACTGCCTCCAGACAGCTCACGCCAGGCTCCTTTATCCACCTCCCTGACTCATACAACACATTTGAATCTGGACATTTGGTTATTCTTCTCAAAATGAAGGATAGGGTTTTTGCCTGGGATATAATGAGTTGAATAAAATTTTATGGGTCTCTCTGGGAAGACTGAGTGTGGGTCTGGGGCCAGAGCGGGAGGGGCAGGCAGAGGGCAGATGGTAAGAGCTTAGGGGGTCTCTCCCCAGGGACAGATAAAAAGGCTGAAGCAGAATTCCCGGAAGAATCAAAGGCAATCAGCGGATTAGCATACAAACTGCCTCCTCTCACGCCAGCTCCTGGCAGCCAAGCACCCATCAGGGGCAGCAGGCTCTTATCCCTGCAATAAATACTTAAGAAAGCTCGCTGAAGCCAAACCTCTCCAGAGGGCAGTGGGGAGGAGCTAGGGTCTCAGGATCCAGTAATGGTCCCAGAGAGGGAGGTGAGGAGAGGGCAGGGGGTAGGTGGACAGGCATGGGGTTGGGAGAGGGGCCCGAGGTAGACATAGGAATGACATCAGTGCCCATGGGGGACCTGGGGAGGAATTAAGACACCATCTCCTCCACTCAGATGCTGGGGACTCCGAACCTGTCACCCTCTCTTAGGGCAGCGTCTGCTTCTATAAAGTAGGGAGACAAAAGCTGCTTCCCAAAAGAAAATGCTGTAACAGTGCCCCATACAGTTCTCACTTCCAATAGCAAGTGACAGAGAGGAGATAGCCTTTACATGCCCCTCGGCATAACAGAACTTTTTTTTTTTTTTGAGACAGCGTCTCACTCTGTCACCCAGGCTGGAGTGCAGTAGCACAATCTCAGCTCACTGCAACCTCTGCCTCCCAGGTTCAAGTGATCCTCCTGCCTCAGCCTCCTGAGTAGCTGGGACTACAAGCACATGCTACCATGCCTAATTTTTGTATTTTTAGTAGAGACGGGGTCTCACCATGTTGGCCAGACTGGTCTCGAACTCCTAACCTCGTGATCCACCTGCCTCGGCCTCCCAAAGTGCTGGGATTACAGGTGTGAGCCACCGTGCCCAACCCAACTGAACTTTCTTTAGACAAATCTCTTCCTGACTCTAGGCTCTGACCTCTTGTTTCTTAGAGCACTTATTTAGCAAGCTTGCAATTATACATTCTTTCTCTGCTCCTTTGAGAGGTAAATCTCTCCCAGCCTCTTGCCGGTTTTATAACCCAGGAATGTCTTTTTCAAGAACCTGGGAGCCATCCCTTTGAAATGTAATCATCAAGAAGAATAGGGCCCCTCTCTCCCTGTCTCTGTGAGAGGGTAGTAGCCTAACTTCCATATGGGACAATTAGCAACCACAGATGTTCCTTTCTCTTTCCCCTGCCCCATAAGACTTTTGCTCTGTGAAGCCTCAAGATAACTAGGAAATACCAGTGATTGAACTTTTAATGGTCCATATTCTACATAGAACAATGTGGACATTAAACAACTATTCACTGAAGTTGACATTTTTCTACCTGTGTTTGCCATAGACCCACATTATCCCTTAGGTCCTTGCAACTTGTCCCTGAGCCCAGTGGATGGGGAGCCCCCAGTAACCTACCAAAAGGTAGAAGCCTAGCTTATCCCATTTCTTAGCCTCTCCTGGAATCCTGGTGATGAGGAGGAGGAGTGAGTACCTCCCACTACCTTCATGGTGAGCCCATAGCTCTGTCCTCACAGCTGCTGAGCCAGGCTCTACATGGCTATGCCCTTCACTTCATCCTCACCTCTCTTTGGATCCTTTCTGCTTTGATACCACCCATACTGGACCACTGCTAAGATGACCTCAGTATCCATCTTTGTCTCCAACTAGAAAGAAGATGTCTTGCTTTTCTCAGTCCCACCACTGGACCTTTAACGTGGTTTCATGGATCCCAAGGGAAATGTTTTCTTTGTATTTGACCAGACTGCCCTCTCCTTTCCAGAGGCAGGTTTGCGGTGAGTGAGTTCAAGCAGAGCCTCTTATCATTCCCAGGGTACCTTGTCTTTCTTTGGCTTGGTCCATCCTACCACCAGATTCTTTCCTTCCACATGATCACCCCACTCCCATAGCAGCACTCCACTGTCCCCTTCTGAAACCTGATTCTTTTTCAAGGCCCCTTGAGACCACCAAGCAAATCAGGGATTGTGACTAGGGAGAAATTGGATTGGTCACCAGCAAGAGGGACTGCTGCAGGCCAAAGCCTCAGTCTCAGCTCACAGATACCTACCACCTGGACTGAGCCTTCTGCTCCTTTGAAGTCTACAGTAAAAAAAAAAAAAAAAAAAAAAAAATTTGATTTTCAAGGGCAGCTCACAGATTTTGTCATGTGACTTCATTACCATATAACTTTCAGTCAATTATTATAGACTATCACTGTCCTTGTTGAGGTTGGGATTTTATGCATCTAGGAGTCCACCTGGATAAAAAACAAATACCTAGTTTTTTAAGATATTTAATGGCAGAGTGGAAGACTAATAATGATTTAAATAGCTAATTTTATTTAGCACTTTCTATGTTTCAGTCACTCTGCACTAAACACCCTACACAGATAACTTCATTTGTTTTCAAAATATGTGGAAAAGAAAACTAGGACTTTGAGAAGTTGGGCTATTTGCCCAAGCTCACACAATTAGGTGCTGAGGTCAAGATATGAACCCAGGTAGCCTAAACTCATAATCATTACACTCCACCACCTCCTTATTACAAGGACATTTCATGACATTGAATTCATCCCTCCCACCAGAATCAATACATAACTTCTCAGCATGTCTTTCTGAGCTGTTTCTGCTGAGAGAACCAGCAGCATCAAAAGGATCCATTGTTTAGTTTATGTATTTCTCTGTGTTTTTAGAGACAGGGTCTCACTCTGTTGCCCAGGCTGGAGTGCTGTGATCATAGCTCACTGCAGCCCCAAACTCCTGGGCCCAAGCAATCTTCCTGCCTCAGCCTCCCAAGTAACCAGGACTATAGGCACCCACCACACCCAACTAATTTTTTTATTTTATTTTTTGCAGGGATGGGATCTCAGTATGTTACCCAGGTCTTGAACTCCCAGTCTCAAGTGATCCTCCCCGCTCAGCCTCCCAAAGTCCTGGGATTACAGGCATGCCACCATACGAGGCCAGAATCCATTGTTTAATTGGACTCATCAAACAACAGACCAATTGTCTATTACTGGCATTTTATGGATTTGTTACTGCCACTTTATTTCAAAACACCTTATATCAACCATTTTACTATACCACAGTGACCACATGGCCTGGATTTTCCAGAGTAATCCAGATTTCAATATCATGACCTATTTTTTATATAAGCCACAAAACACTTAAGAAATTATATTATATTCATATGCAAAACAGCCCCTTACATCAACAAGGAGCCCAGATTCAGATTCCTTCGTCAGACTTCCTTTTTCAAAATGTCTTGGGCTTTGAAAATATAGTCATGGTAGCCTGTGAACTCCTTCCTATCATGATGAGGTAGTTTTAACACACTTGCTCATGGCTGAGGCTAATTTACACTTTAGCAAAGTGATGGTGCCACGTGGTATCATCGCCACAGCTGAGGCAGAGCCTCTCCCAGTCACAGCTCTGGTGTTTAATTAGCCTCCATCTTCCTACTGACTGCAACCATCATCACTGAGTCCATTCTTATTCATTATGGACTTCTGGTGGCATTACTGCGATTTCCCAGCAGCCCGATTTTCCCCCCTCGAGAACAGACAGCAGATTGTCATCAAGGACTGAAGCAAGTCCTCACCACTCCTCATGTCATGCTGCTGTGCCTGGCACTGAGCCCTGCATCAACCAGGCCTGGTCAGACAGACTGGAGGCCTAATTGGTGCCAGGAACACATGTGGTCGGGCATTCTGTTGGTTCCGTAGTTTATAGACCGCGCACACGCCCCCACACCCCCACCCATCCCATACACATGTGTTTACACAGCCCTCCTCTGCAGCATGTCCAAGAAACATGGAAAATGACTTTGGCCAAGAGCCACGAAGACTAGCAGTTCCAAGTGATTGATTCTCAACTGAAGGCAGGTGGAAGGCAGAAATTTGCATCTTCTAATTATCCATCTCTTCCCTCCAGGTAACCTCTTGGCCATTGAGCCTGTAAGGGATGTCACCAGCTTCCTAAAATGTATTTCACTCTACTGGATGAAGTAGGCTGCTCATGACATAAGGGTCATGGAATATGTGGGGTGGACTCCCTCCTTCTATTCAATAACTCAGCATTTTGGTATATTTAAAATTATCTAACTCTTTGCTTCTGAAATAAAAGGAAGTTTATGTGAAAATATATTAGCATGGTGAAAGTATTAAATAAAAGTCAAAGACTTTCAGTGTTAAAGGAAAAGACAGACAAGGTCCATGCCCTCCAGAGCAAGAGTTCCCCACCTGGGGAATAGAGGGCAGAGGGTAGACACATGGTCTGGAGAGACAGCAGATTGAGACAAGCATGACTTTATTTGGCCATCACTGATCCATCACACAATTTCAAGCAGGTCCACTTTCCACACACCAGTTGACATGTATGGCCGGGTAATGGAGCAAGACCGCTACAAGCTGTCAGCAATGAGCTGGTAGTAATGAAGGCAAGGCCAGAAGGTGAGCAGGATGGTCAGAAACCCAGAAAGCAATAGCAAGATGTCAAAGCCATGTCTGTGTGGTAGAGTGGAGTTCAGAACATGGCTGTGGTTAGACCAAGAGAGCAAAACAAGAGATGCCAAATCCAAGGAGGATGTGAGAGTCAAAGTGGGCACATCCAAGCCCAAGTTGGCAGGAGCCAGCAGGAATGCAGGGTACGGAGACTGAAGGAGGGGACAATCCAAGTAAACCCCCGTGGAGTCACCAGTGGGGGTTCCACAATGGTAGTCCCTCCCATCCCCTCATAAGCAAGCATTTTCATGTGATGCTAATGTGCATCCTTTCATTTGTATACATTCTTGAAAAATGTGTACTGTGACTTTGTGAGCATGCATTTTCATTTATATAAATATTATTGTGCTATGGATCTGGTTCCCCTTTTCTTAACTCTTTTCAAGAAGCTCTCTGTATTTAAGATCCTTCCATGTTACTATGTCCATATCCAGCCCTCTGTTTCTAATCACTGTACAATAGTCCATAGCAAGCATCCACCATGCTACACTGTGTCATCTCCTGGTGATGGAACCCAGATTGCCTCCAACTGCACCTTCCCCACCAGCCTCATGAAACATGGGGTTATGAGCACCCTCATGCATGCCACTATGGACCTATGAAAGAACTGGGGGGTTATGTGCCCTAAAGTGGAATTTGGGGGTCATAAGGAAAATGTATTCTTAACAACTAAATCATGTGAGATGGTTCCAGAATGGTTGCACAGTCTACATGCCCACCAGCAAGGCAAGGTGATTCCTACGTCTAAGGATTCCCCATTGAAGTTCTGGGGCTCTGCTTTTTTCCATTTATTTCTTTCTGTGCCAGGGTACCTAATACCATTCAAACAGAAACTTCACATGAGGGCAGTGCTCAACTTCTTCCCCAGGTGACCACAAAAATATTTTGAGACCCAATGCATGTTTGTGCAATTCTTCTAGCTCCCACCTAAATGTTCTCTATTTATTCTCAGGATTTCAAAGGACAAAATAACCAAGGCATATTTTCAGGCAATATGTTTCTAGCATTCCCCAAGTCCTTTGACCTGCTGACTCCAATTGCCACCATCAATAGACACCCATAATAAAGTGACTGCTCAAGAATCTATACCGCATTAACCATAGCTGTGTTCATCTAATAAGATTCTGTGCCAGCACACTGTGATTTATATGGGTGTTTAACTTCCATATTTTGTTGTCTTTCTTCTGAGTTATCTTCTCATATCACTCTTATTCTACCTTTGATTTTTTTTTCCTTGGGTTTTTCTGCTCTCTTCTAATTAAATATGTGTATAAGTATATGTGCATAACTCTGATAGATATAGATTGGACTCCACCTCTGCTGCCAAAAGGCTTAAAGGCATAAAACTACATCTTGAATCTATAGCCCGGGGGCACACAGCTGTTTAGCTTGTTTCTTTTTGTTTTACCACTCCCCAATTGCATTCCCTCCTGCCTAAAGTGACACCACCCTGCCTAAAGGTGAAGAGCCAGTCACCGTTCTTCATCCCTTTTCACATCTTGAATCCGTCATTACAAATGAACCGCCTGCAGAGGCTTCTGCATAGTCCCCACAGCCATTTTTCTTGGTTGTTTTTGTTTTTGATTTGAGACAGAGTTTCACTCTTGTTGCCCCAGCTGGAGTGCAATGGCACGATCTCGGCTCACCGCAACCTCCACACCCTGGGTTCAAGAGATTCTCTTGCCGCAGCCTTCCAAGTAGCTAGGATTACAGGCATGCACCACCACGCCTGGCTAATTTTGTATTTTTTAGTCAGGATGGGGTTTCTCCATGTTGGTCAGGCTGGTCTTGAACTCCCAACCTCTGGTGATAGGTCTTCCTCGGCCTCCCAAAGTGCTGGGATTACAGACAGGAGCCACTGCACCCGGCCGATTCTTCCTGTTTTACACAGCAATAGGAGCCCATGATAGCCCAAGTGAAACCCATATTTTCCAGCTTTTTTTGAGACAGGGTCTTGCTCTGTCACCCAAGCTGGAGTGCAGTAGTACAATCACAGCTCACTGCAGCCTCAACCTCCAGGCTCAATTGATCCTCCCACCTCAACCTCCCTACAGGCGTGTGCTGACACGCCCAGCTAATTTTTTGTATTTTTTGTAGAGACAGGGTTTTGCCATATTGCCCAGGCTGCTCTCGAACTCTTAAGCTCAAGCAATCTGCCTACCTCGGCCTCCCAAAGTGCTGGGATTACAGGTGTGAACCACCGCACCCAGCTTATATTTCTCAGCTGTCTTGCAGATAGGTCTTGTCTTAGATGAAGGCACCTGTGTAGCCATTCTTCCTTCTTCCAGCCCTCACTGGCTGGAAATAAAATGTGATTATGAGAGCTGAAGCACCACCTCAGATCATGAGATGGACAGTGAGGGCATTGTAAGGATGACAGAGGACATACAGGGAAGGATCCTGGGTCTCTGCTGATAGTCGAACTACCGCAGAAGCCCTGGACTGCTTACCTAGCATTTCAAATGGCAAAAATAAGCTTCTCCTTCTGTACGCCATTAATGTTACATGTTAGCCTAGCCAGTACATATATGTTCCAGGGGCCAGCAAACGTTTTCTGTAGGAAATATTTTAGGCTTTTCAAGCCAAGATATTTGTTGCAGCTATTCACCTCTGCTCTCATAGCACAAAGGCAGCCATAGACAATATGTAAACAAATGAGTGTGGCTGTATTAAAACTGTATGTACAAAAAGAGACATTTGTTGGGTTGGATTTGGCCCATAGGATACAGTTTGCCACCCCTCATACAGAGGATATGGGGGTTTTTTTGTTTGTTTGTTTTTTGGTGTTGTTTGAGATGGAGTCTCGCTCTATCGCCAGGCTGGAGTGCAATGGCGCGATCTCGGCTCACCGCAACCTACGCCCCCCAGGTTCAAGCGATTCTCCTCCCTCAGTCTCCCGAGTAGCTGGGACTACAAGTGCACGCCATGCCCAGCTAATTTTTGTATTTTTAGTAGAGATGGGATTTCCCCATGTTGGCCAGGATGGTCTTGATCTCTTGACCTCGTGATCCAACCACCTCAGCCTCCCAAAGTGCTGGGATTACAGGTTAAAGCCACGGTGCCCGGCCAGGATATGTTTTTAAACTTTATGTCAATCCTATCATCACATTGTATGTATCCTTCTGCTACTTGGTTTCTTCGTTCAGCATTGTGAGTTAGTTTTTTTCGTTTTGTTTTAGTTTTGCTTTTTTCTATTTATGCATAATAGATGTACATAGTTTCAGGGTGCATATGATAATTTGATACATTCATATAATTTGTAAAGATCAAATCGTGGTGTACTTGAGAGATCACCTTGATCAATATCATGTTCTTGAGATCTATCCATGTTACATATGTCAATGTTATTCAATCATTTCAGTTACTAGAAACTATAGCATTTGAATAAATGCTTCACTATTTATTCATTCATTCTCCTGTCAATGATCTTTCAGGTAGAAATAATTAGGTTTGTGGTCTTTCAGGTTGTTTCTAATTATTCATTTTCACAAACGGTGTTACAGCCCACACTCACAGGAATGCCTCCCGAGGCCTGTGTGACTTTCTGTAGAATTCACTCCTGGGAATGAAATTACTGTATTCACACAGTATGTGCATTTCCAGCTTACTTGCAATTTCCAAACTTTCTCTCCACGACGGTACCAATTAAACCCTCCATCAGTATATGATGGCTCCCCTGGCTCCACGTTGTTACCCATACTTGCTATTTTCACACTTCCTAAATTGTGTCAATCTGATCGGTCAGAAAAGTATCTCACTGTGATTTTAATTTGCATTGCCTGTTTACTAAGGAGGTTGAGCACTTTCTCATGTATTCACTGGTCATTTAGGTTCTTCTTTATAAAATTCATTGGTAGGCTGGGCATGGTGGCTCACACCTGTAATCCCAGTACTTCGAGAGGCCGAGGAAGGCAGATCACCTGAGGTCGGGAGTGTGAGACAAGCCTGACCAACATGAAGAAACTCCATCTCTACTAAAAATACAAAATTAACCGGGCATGGTGGCGCATGCCTGTAATCCCAGCTACTCAGGAGGCTGAGGCAGGAGAATCACTTGAACCCCGGAGGCAGAGGTTACAGTGAGCCAAGATCGTGCCATTGCACTCCAGCCTGGGCAACAAGAGTGAAACTCTGTCTCAAAAAAAAAAAAAGAAAAGAAAAGAAAAAGAAAAAAAAAACCTCACTGGTAGTATCTTTTAGATTATTTGTAGTTTTCATGTTGATTTGTAAGTGATTGTCTCGTATTCTGGATACTAATTATTTATCTTTTGTAAGCTTTACAAATATCTTTATCAACTCTGTAACTTGATTTTTAATTCATACTTCAATTGATGAATATTTTTAATTTTAATGTAGTCAAACCTATCTAATTTCTCATTTTAGTTACTGCTTCTGACATCTTAATAAGCCTTTCCTATTTCCAAGGTTACGAAGACATTCTCTTACACTTTCCTCCAATGCTTTGAAGTTTTCCTTTGCACATTTAGGTCATTTAATGTCCTAAAATTGATCTTAGTATAGGTTTCAAATAGAATTTTTTCCATTATAGATTACCAAGTTTTCCAGTGATGTTTGTTAAATAGCCCATGCATTCCTAACAGATTTGCAATGCACCTTGTCACATATCAAATGCCCATATATTCATGGTTTTATATCTGACACTGCTTTTCTATTCTTTTGATCTCTTTTTCATTTCCTGTGCCAATACCACACTGTCCTAATCATGATAGCTTTATAATAAGCCTTGATTCCTGGTAGATCAATTCCCCTGATTTTTGTTGTTTTTCTTCAAAATTGACGATTTGGATATTCCTGTTCTTTTCTTCACTCTCCGTAAAAAATTTTAGAATCTGCCCACCAGGTTCTATGAAAAAAGTTGTTAGGATTTTGCCTGTCATTGCATTCAATTTACAGATTCATCTAGAGATAATGACACCTTTGCAATACTGACTCTTCCTAATCACTCTGTCTCTTGCACTTCCACGGCATCAGAGGACAATAATTTGAGGCAAATTTATGGCCAGTTGAACTGCTGTAATCTAAGGTTGTTGATTAATGGTTCTGTGTCAATTCAGAGAAAAGTTCCCACTGCCTGGCTACAGGATTCTGTCCTTGACCTTGTGCTTTTGAAAATACCTGTCAATCAATCAGTCAGATTACAGCAACCTGATAGGGAGAGCACGTGCCACAGATGACATAATCAAAATTCACAATGATCTCAATAGTCTAGGCTGCTTGGCCGAAGCCCAGAAAATAACATTTAACAAGTATAAATGCAGAGCCCAGCAGCAATTTCTGAAATTCACTTGCACAAATGCCAAGAGGTTGCAGAGGGAGTACTGATTTGGCAGCAATTTATGTGAAAAGGATTTTGTGGCACAAGGGAGGCAGGTAGGTAGTCATTGATCACAAACCTAATATGAGGCAATAATATGATTTGGCCATTTAAAGAGCTAAGGCAAACTTATTAAAGTCAATATCCAGTTCATGTGAATTACAGGCTCCCTGTACTCTGGTGTTATCTGATCATATCCACAGCACATGCTTCATCTTTGGATGCCACACCAACATATCTCAGAGCATCTAAAGAAGGGTGGACAACGTGGTGAGAGATTGTGAAAAGCTTTCAATGCAAAGTCTGGATAAAGAGGCATCCATGCTGTTATTGTTTCCATGGCAAAGCAACAAAGTAAACCACTGTCCAGCCTGTATAAGGGAATACTCTCTAACTTACGTTGAAGATGTCTCCAACAATGGAATGGTCAGGTGCATAGTAGTTAGTGAATTTCTGCTGTTAGAACCATTCTAGCAGGGACTAAGAGAACACGTCCCAAATGTGTGGCATGGATAGGATGCCTGCTTTGGGTGGACTCCTTGGTAAGTGACCATGGCTTTAAGATCATACATTTTTTTCTGCCTGGTCCAGCACAAACTTCTTCAATCATAAATATAAAGAAGAAATAATACACAGGTAGGCAAAGGCAGGAACACAGAGTGAATACAAAATGAGGAAGGATTTTGTCCAGATTAGGCCAGATTAGGAAGGATTTTGTCACCTTTTTTATTTTAAAAAAAATGCATTTGTGAAATATTTCAAATATACAAAAAGCACAGAGAAAAACAAAACAAATATCTATGTCTCTACCAACAAGATTTAATCATTGCTATATTGTGCCATATTTGTTTAAGATTTTTTAAAAGAAATAAAACATTACAGGTATGGTCAAAGTTACAGTACCTAGTCTAACCCATTTCCCATGAGAGACAATTCTCCTGAAGTTGGTATATATCCTTCTCACCCGTGTATTTGAGCCTTACTACACATGTCCATTAAAGTATATAGTATTAAGTGTTTTTAAATTTTATAGGAATGGTTTTAGGCTATTTATAATATTCTGCAACTTGCTTTCTTAGACCATTATAAATAAGGCTGCAACAATCATCTTTGTACACATCTCCTTGTTTATACATGACTGTCTCAGAGTATATATATCTAGAAGTGAAATTGCTGAGTCAGAGTCCCAGGTCTGAAATGTTACTAAATACTGCCTGTTTGTACCCAGGAGTACTATAAGACAGTTTCCATTATCTCACATTCTAGCTGATACAACAAACTTTCACATTTTTGATAAACTGATTGGCATGAAATGGCATTTCATTGTGATTTGAGAGTTTCTGGCATTTCTGAATGCTAGAAAGATTGAATATTTTTCATATACTTATGGATTTGTGGAATTATTCATATATTCTGGACATTTATCCTTGATTGATTATATACAGGTCAATATCTTCTTTTTATTTTTTACTTTTTTTGAGATGGAGTCTTGTTCTGTTGCCCAGGCTGAGTGCAGTGGCATGATCTCAGCTCAGTGCAACCTCCACCTCCCAGGTTCAAGCAATTCTCCTGTCTCAGCTTCCCGAGTAGCTGGGACTACAGGTGCACACCATCATGTCTGGCTAGTTTTTGTATTTCTTTAGTAGAGAGGGGGTTTCACCATATTGGGCAAGCTGATCTCAACTCCTGACCTCAGGTGATCCACCCGTCTCAGCCTCCCAAAGTGCTGGATTACAGGCATGAGCCACCACGCCTGGCCCAGGTTCTTCTACCTGTGACTTCATTTTCTTACTGGCTCCACTCTGATTCTCTTCTTATTCCCCACTGAGCACAAGTCACCTGCAATCTAGTATCTGCTGTCACTTATAAGGCATGATTTCACCAAGTAAGTCTTCGGGTGGTTGGTTGCTTGTTTTCATCTTTGGCATGAAACTTGCAATTCCAGGAACTTCCATGGGCGGTGCTTTTGTTTTTGGTGTGGGAGTTAGATGAAGTTGAGTTTATAATTGGGTCAGTTTTCACCTATTTAGTTGTTTAAATAAAACATTACATTACTTGTTTCATAATTAATAATGAATAGTTATCTAACAAATTAGAAGCAAAGTTTAAAAAAATGGGACACCAAGGCACAAGTCATAGGCATTAATGAGAACCTTGAGAAAAGCAATCGTTTATTCTACCTCTGGTTCTATTTTGTATGGCGATTAACCTTGAGTCATGCCAGCCTTCCCTGTTCAGCTTAATCACCAGAACTCCGACCTAAGGCTGCAGTCAGCACCGGCTGCATTAAGATTTCAGGTCAGCTGGGCTTACGGCAGGAAGGGCGAAGGGAGTCAAAGCCACGAATTATTAGCTTCTTTCAATCATCTTAGAACTTCTCTCCGTTCTTGCTTGGGGATCACTCTCTATTCCTTTTTTGCCCATCAGAGAGAGGTTATTACTGGCAACCAAGCTGCAAACTCATTCACTCATCCTGGTTCTAGGTAGCCTTCAATACGTGTGTTTGTTTTCTAACTTCTACAACCAAGCATTTAAACACCTCGTTCAGACTTCAAACACCACTTTTATCACACATTTTTCTTAAAGTAAATGTTTCTTAAGCATTCACTCTCTGAACATTTAAACTTACAATGTGAATGCAAAAATATATATACTAATTTATGGCCAAGAAGAATGATATCCCTTCTGCTCTCTGTCCCTATTCACAGACCAGAGTTGGCCACTAAGCAACACAGAGTCCTGCAAAGCAGCTGTCGCCTGATCTCAGCTCCCACCAGACCAGTTCTCCTCTTAATTTCTCCTTTCACCTTCCATCTTAACACTTAGCTTCCTTGTCGATTTCATAGTCCCGAAGACCCAGAGAAGGAGGGAGTCAAAGTAATACTTATATCTGATAACAAATTACAATGGATTAGGGACATTGCATGATAAATACCAAATAGATACAATCAACTGGGGCCATGCAATGGGTCACCTGATTTTAACTATAACAAACAAAGCACTAAACACTTAGATCTACCCCAGCTACAGATGAATTCTGAATGTCTGTCTCAAAGGTGTGCTGTAAACTTGAGGAATGAGCAAGAACATGGGACAAATTTCCATCACTGGTCATACAACCCAAAGAATCAGCCCAATTCATGCAGTAGGGAAACACAGTAGGTGTTGACTAAACACTTGGAATTTGGGGCCACTGTGGCCCTCTCTTTGGATTTCTCCATTGGCCCAAATGAGAGAGGTCTTCTGCCTCCAACCACAGAAGAGGGTGCTAATCTGCTGGGTCAGAGTCTGGGATCACCATCGAGCCATGTTGCCTGGAGGCTGGGTGACCTAACTGAAAGGTAATGGGAATGTACAAATATGCCCTCCTCTCCACCCAGACCAGGTAAAGCTGGGTGGGCCAACCTTATCCATACAACTGCTTGGCTAAGCCCATGAAGCTCTAAGTGTTTTACAGGCATTACTTTCATCTGCAAAACAGAAATAAACCATTGTTTCTCAAATGCAGGATGGTCCAGGAAACTACCATCACCCTCTGCTCTCCAGCTCCTGGGCCCTCCTCAGCCACTGCAGTGCCTGCTCCCTTGTACCTCTCTTCCCAACTCCTACTGCTCCTCCCTCCTAGAGATCCAAGAACAAGTTCCAATTGTCCACCATTCTGGTGCAATTTGTTTGGGAATTGCTGTCCTAAACTACAGGGTTCTGATGAACAGAACTATTTAGCCTGACCCAGAAGCCATTGCTTAGGAACAAATGTTGAATCCTAAGATAGCAGAGCAAGCCCCAGGGTGAGCAGGGGACCTCCTGAAAACCAGCAGAGCAGGGAGATCTTCTTCTCTCTTCTATCGTATTGATTTGCATTGGGTGCACTGTGTCACAGGCTACTTTGTAATTTATCATGTGCTGTTTTTTATATTATCCAGACATTTTTTAGAGTCCATGTCCTTGAACTATATCCTTGAGATATTATTCAGCCTTAAATGGGAAGGAAATTCTGGCATATGCTACAACCTGGATGAACTTTAAGGACATTATGTTGGGGAAATAGGGAAATAGTCAAAAGGTACAAACGTTCAGTTACACAGGATAAATAAGTTCTAGAGCGTCAAATCCATGGAAACAGAGAGTGAAACAGTGGTTGCCAGGGGATGGGGGAGAGGGAAGTGAGGAGCTATTGGATGGGTATAGAGTTTCAGTTTTGCAAGATGAAAAAGTTCTGGAGATTGGTTACACAACAATGTGAATATACTTAACACTACAGAATTATACACATAAAACTAAATTTTCTTATATGTGTTTCACCATAATTTTTTTTAAAAAAGTTCATGTCTTCTCTTTCCTTTGTAGATTCCCTAGTAATGCCTTGCACCATGCATACAAATGCACCCTGTCTTCATCAAAACATTTTTATCAGTCATTACAGGCATTTCCACCCCATTATCTTATTCAATGTAATGTAATCGTTACAGTAACCTTGATAGAGAAATATTGTAGCCCAATTAATAGATAAGGCAACTGAGGCTTGGCAACATTTATGTGACTTGCCCTCAGCTAATTGGAAACAAAACTGGGGGAACACAGCTGTGCAATTCCAGATAAGCATGATTCCCAGTTGTTTTATTAACCTGGAGATCTGGAATTGAATTCTTTGGGGTTAGACTCAGAGGAAGTGTTTCAAAAGCTCCTCCAACATCAACAGCTGAGAATACAGATTCATATGTGACCAAAGTTCAAGAAGTGTGTGTGTGTGCGTGTGTGTGTGTGTGTGTGTGTGTGTGAATATCGCCAGAAAAAAAAATTACCACTTCATGTGTAGGGAGGAAAACCCCACAAACTCTCAAGTCCCAAAGAAAGTACAGTAGTTTTTCCTCGTACCTTGTTGGTGGGAATGTGAACTGATACGGCCATTATGGAAAACAGCACAAAGGTTCCTCAAAAAACTAAAAATGGAATTACCATATGAGCCAGCAATCCCACCTCTAGTCATACACCCAAAAGAAGTAAAATAATTTCAAAGATAAATCTGCACTCCCATGTTCATTTTTCAGCATCACTCACAATGGCCAAGATATAAAGACAACCTAAGTGTCCATCAAAGGATGTGTGGATAAAGAAAATGGGGTGATAGTCACAATGGAATATTATTATTCAGCCTTAAAATGGAAGAAGGCCAGGCACAGTGGCTCCCACCTGTAATCCCAGCACTTTAGGAGGCCAAGGTGGGCGGATCACTTGAGGTCAGGAGTTTGAGACCAGCCTGGCCAACATGGTGAAACTCCATCTCTATTAAAAATAAAAATTAGTGGGGTGTGGTGACACACACCTGTAATCCCAGCTACTCAGGAGGCTGAGGCAGGAGAATTGCTTGAACCTGTAAGGCAGAGGTTTCCATGAGCCGAGATCATGCCATTGCACTCCAGCCTGGGAGACCAGCTAATCTCAATCAGCCTGGGAGACAGGCTGGTCTCAAAAAAAAAGAAAAAAAAAAAAGAAGGAAACCCTGCCATTTATGACAACGTGGATGAACCTGGAAGACATTATACCAAGTGAAATAAGACAGGCACAGGAAGACAAACACTGCATGATCTCACATACGTGTGTGTGGAATCTTAAACAGTCAAACTCCTGGAAGCAAAGGGTAGAGCAGTGGTTGCTAGGGGCCAGGTGGTTGGAGAAATGGTGAAATAGTCAAAGGGCACAAAGGTTCAGTTACACGGGATGAATAAGTTCTGGAGATCTAGTGGACAGCATGGTGACTGTAGTTAACAATATTCTATTGTATACTTAAAATTCGCTATGAGGGTAGATTTTAAGTGTTCTCACCACACGCACACAAAAGTGGTAATGATGTGAAGTGATAGATACATAATTATCTTGATTGTGGTAATTATTTAAGAATATATATGGGTATTAAAACATCACAACGTATGCCTTAAGTATATACAATCTTTGTCTGTCAATGATACTTCAATAAAGCAGAAAACAAAAGAACAAAAAATATAGTAGTTCTCAAACACAGACAAACAAGCCAGAGGCAGAACCAGCCTCAGAATTGGTTGCCATGGGCAACATAACACCATTCAGTCTCCACATCCTTGACTTGCATGTGGCTTGCTGTCCTCAGGCCTGGCAGCTGGAGGTATCTGAGCAATGACCATGGCCAGAGAGGAGAGTCTGTCCTCGGGAAACGCATCCACCCCGAGGATAGAGACAATTCTGATGAGAAAGATCTGGGGCAGAGCTCCTCTCTGAGAAAGCAAAGGGCAGAGAGTGGAAGGTGAAGGGAAGTGGTGGGTGTGGGCCAGCAGATCATACTAGAAAGGACAGGAGTGTGTGTGGCTTCGAAACCTGTATTCTTCTGAGGCCAACAATTCTGACAAAAAACGTGAGGCCACTGTTGCTGACAAGAGAGAGAAGGCAGCCCAGTCATGTCTCAGGGTCTCTGCTCATGTCATCACCCTGCATCCTTCCTCTACTATTTAAAGACAGGTGGTAGCATACACAAAATTCTTTTTTTTTTTTTCATTAATGGTCTTTCCTTTAATATCTTAGTTTTCTCTAAACAAACACCATAACCCCCTGGCCCTCCGCTTTCTCCTGGGGTCTTTTCTCCCCACTTTCCCTTACTCTTATCCCTATTTTTGGTCTGCTCCCCTGATCTCCTGGACCCTGGGAGGAAACCATGTGGTTGGGCTGGAGAGGAGCAAGGCGATGGATGTCCCCACAGAATGAGAGAGGAATGGGGTTCAAGCTGTGCTGCATCCCTCCAGATCTTCTCCAGAGCCTTCCTGAGATGGGAAGAGGGAAAGCTTTTCCACTTTCAGCTAAACCCATTGCCTTCACATCCCAAAAGATGTCTTCTTGTCTCTCACTCAACAGCTAAACATACAAAATTCGGAAAAGTTGAGAGAATGGTAAAGCTGGAATATTTCAATCAACAAGCAAATATCTTTGCAATCCCTACCAAACCCATCCACAAGTCCTCACACTCAGCTTGGGTAGATAAGACTGATGCACAGGAAATATATATTGTTCTGCTAAACATATTATCAATAAGTCGTATTAGCTAAGATCCAACTGGTGACCTTAGGCAAGTCACTAAACCTCTCTGATCCTCAGTTTCCCCATATGTGAAATTAGAGAAAGGGATGGAAGAGAAGGAGAATACCTCTCCTACCTTCCAGGGTCACATGAGATCACAGGCCTCTACAAAAGCTGTTGGAAAGGCCAAGTGAGGAACCCATCTCTTGCTTCTGAGCCACGTTTCACCTCCATCCCACCATCGACCGCCTCTTGAGGATATGTAAGTAACATTTCCCAGAGCCCTGTTTGTATGGGTAAGGGTTAGACACAGGGTAGAGGGGAGATAGATTAGAAGGAGCCAAACACAAATCATTTCTGCAAATGTATGAGCATATTCAGCATTTATAATGAATGCCTGGGAGGTGTGATGCGTGTGCCTGTGCACTGCTGCTGGATCTCAGCTCTCCTCTTCCTGCCTGCATTCAGTGCCTGTCCCCTTCACTTCCTGTCATGCTCAGCTGACAGTAAATTCAAGAAGGTTAGAAGAGGCCTCAGTGGGCAGCTTTGAAGCCAGGGCACCAAGACAGGTGGCTCTGACAAGGGCAAGCAAAAGCCTGGCTGGGGAGACCCAGGAGGCCAGGAGCCCTCTGAAACCCCATCTGCAGTCCTTTGTGTTTCAGGTGGGAGCAGTGTAGGAAGCCCTGCCCCATGGCAGGTCATGTAGCAACTATAACTTGTCCTTCTGTTTCTTTGCACTTTATGAAGGAGACCTCAACTGAACCCACAAAAATGACTTTTTCACAGCTATTATTCCAACCAGCAGCCCTGGGGGGCTGGTGCAGTGGGCAGAGGTCTTGTGCTGCCTCATAAAAAACCACCTCAAGCCATAGCAGGATGCCTGCAACCCATGTTGGAGGCTGGTCAACCAAGGGATCATTGTCATTCAGGTCAACCAGTTGGTCATTCTGTTCACCTGTCAAATAAGGTTCCTAAACAAGTTCAGTTACAGTGTCAGACCCTTTTTTGCGAACTAAGAAGTACCAGGATCCCTCACTCCCACCCCCAGGAAAGAGGATATCTCTGTGCTGTTGAACCACCCTTACTCCTCTATGATTAGAATGGTTGGAGAACTATAGGCCTCAGCTATGTACTTGATGGCATATTTGGCAGGGATCTAAAAGAAAAACAGGAATACCCCTGTATCAGTTCATTCTCACACTGCTATAAAGAACTACCTGAGACTGGATAATTTATGAAGACGTTTAATTGACTCACAGGTCTGCAGGCTGTACAGGAAACATGGCTGGGAGTCCTCAGGAAACTTACAGTCATGGCAGAAGGTGAAAGGGAAGCAAGTACTTCTTCACATGTCAGAGCAGGAGAGAGCGAGGGTGAAGTGCCACACACTTTTAAATCATCAGATCTCCTGAGAGCTCACTCTCACAAGGACAGCAAGGGGGAAATCTGCTCCCATGATCCGATCAACTCCCACCAGGTCCCTCCCCCAACAATGGGAATTACAATTTGACATGAGATTTGGGTGCGGACACAGAGCCAAATCATATCAACCCCTCCCCAAGAAAAGATACTAGCTTTTTACTTTACCTGGTATTTAATTTACTTTAAATGCAGCATTTACTTTGTGCCTTGCTTTCTTGAGTGCTTTGCTTTTCATATATTAAGTACTTAATCCCCACTTAAGACCTCACCTCATCTTAGAGGTATCATATGAGTAGGAAGATCATGAGACATAAAGAAATGGCATCCCAAGCTTCTTGCCCAGTGGCAAGGCTGATGTATCTGAGGAGTGATGGATGAGAATGCCTGGATGAGACTATCCCTGAGCCCCCATGGATGATGCGTTGGCAGGAGCTGGCTCTGCCAATCTTGCCCACCCTTGGAGTACTATGATGGCAGTAGTTACAGGTTTGAGGACATGGATTTAGGGACATGTTGTGCCTTGTGGTGAGACACAGCCTACATTGCCCCAGACTAAAGGCTGACTACTCTATGAAGAGCTACCTGCTTCCAGCTCTGCACAAGACCTACGGGAGCCTAATTCTTCCTCAAGTTGCACTGAAACTCATCTCCTTAGGTGTCTATTGTTCTATGCTCCATTGGATTCCCATCTGCAGCAGGCAGCATATTGCACACTCGTGGAGCAGCATGCCTGTGCCTGACCTGCTGGGTCAGCCCTAAGCACCCTGAGCCAGGCAGTGTGGTGGCTGTGGAGGACTGGCAGTTGCTGCAAATCCAAAGCATGGAAGAAGAGTTACACTTCTAGTCTCAGGGTTCAAGATGTATGGACAGGTCCATGTCAGGGACAGGGTGATTAACAGAGCCCTGCTCTCAGCAGCCTGTGGGCACAGCAGGAGGGTCGGCTGACAGCAGCCTGAGGGTTTCTACTACTGGTTTCTTTGTTTGAAGCTACAGCATCAAAGGTCTGCTGCCCAGACTCTGTCTACCTGGCCAGCTGGTTGGCTGGTCCTGTGGATTGAGAGATCCTTGCTGGAATAAGACCAGGTGCCATCATGATCAAATCCCTTGAGAACACAGGTTCTTAAACTTACAGGACATTACAAAATCACTCCCGGGGTTTGTTTAAATGTGCACTGCCCAGCTCCATCCTCAGTAATTTGAATTCAGTGGGTCTGGAGCAGTGCCCAGGAATTTGCGTCTTAATAGACATCCCAGGTAGTTGCGATGCAGAACTGTATTTTGAGAACGAAGCTGAGTTCCTTTGCTCTTCCAAGTACAGTCTGTGCACAAGCAACATCTGCATCATTAACTCAAAAGCTCAGGCCTCAGCCCTGATCTACTGAATCCCTACCAACAGTTTAGCAAGAGCCCCAGGTGACTGATTCCTATGCACATTGCAATTTGAGAAGCACAGCTCTGGAGTAGGTTCTCAAACCAGCATGAATCCGTATCACCTGAAGGTCCTGTTAAAACCACAGATTGCTGGACCCCACTCCCAAAACTTCTGCTTCAGAAGGTCTGGTGTGGGGCAGATGCATTTATATCTCTAACAAGTTCCCAGGGTACACTGATGCTGCTGGTTCTGAGACCACACTTTGAGAACTACTGCTCTAGTCTAGCAGATTTTTTTTTTTCCAGCCCTGCTTCATCCTGTCATCACCTGGGGAACTTTAAAAACAACTGCTCCCTGAGTCGTACATCCCAGAGGCTCTAATTTCATTGGTTTCCAGGCCCAGCCTGGACATCTGGATTTAGCAGTTCCCCCAGGTGATCTTATTGTGTAGATAAGATTGAGAACCATTGTTCTGGAGTCAGACAGCCTGGAGACAAATGCCAGCTGGTGGCCTGAGAAAAGTTACTTAACCTCCTTGAGCTTCAATTCCTTCCAGTAAAATATGGATGATAATTCTTACCTTTCAGGATTCATATGGAAATTCATGATATAATGAAAGTAAAGTATCAGGCATATAATAGGTGTTCGATTCATGTAACTTTATCCTCCCGTGACACTGTCTTCAAGGGGAGCCCCCATATCTCAGCACCTGACCCCCAAATTCCCTCTATTCAGCATACATTTACTGAGTTGTGCCTGCTGTGTATCAAACACTCTTCCAGGTGCTAGGGATACAAAGGTGAAAAGACAGACCTTATTCAGGACCTTAAATTAAGTGACGAGCTTAAACTCAGGTGGGGGAGATAGGAAAAAAAATTTTTTTACTTAAACTTTAAAATGTGAAAGTGTATATGAAGGAACAAGAGGCCAGAATCTGGGGAGAAAAAAAAAAAGAATCTGGTTATGTAGGCAGTCACGCGTCAGGGAAAGCCTCTCTGAGAAGGTGCCATTTTTGCTGACCCCCAAGGGAAATAAAAGAGTCCTATCACAGTGGACCCCTCTGATGTCTGGCATGAGAGTCGTCTGAACCAGCAATCCTGACGTTGCTAGTGAAAGACACAGGTCATACCCCAGACTCTGTCTCCTCTCAGCTGGCTGCAGCCAATGTCCCCTGATGGTGGCCATGGAAGAGGCCAATGCCAGTAGCACATACAAGTCCAGGCATTCTGACCCTTTCTAAGGCTGCCAAGCAGAACCAGCCCAGAAGGACCGTGGCTCCATGGCCAGAGTCACCAAAGCCAGGGTCTTGTGGTTCTTCAACTACCACTTCAGTGCAACCCATTACAATACAGGGATAAAAGTATGGCCAGGATGTGCATGAAGTGCAAGGCCCACTTGAAGCAGTAGGATGGGTAGGTGGCTGAGAAGATGGGAGGGCAATGGAAAGGCAGGTGCGTTCATCCATTTTGTGTTGCTATAACAGAAGAACACAGACTGAGTAATTTACAAAGAAAATAAATGTATTGCTTACATTTCTGGAGGCTGGGAAGTCCAAGGTCACATTGCCTGCCTCTGTCAAGGGCCTTCTTGTTGTGTCTTCCATGGCAGGAGGCAAAAGAGCAAGACAGGGCTGAACTCACTTTCTAGTAAACTTGCTCCCACAATGACATTAACCCATTCATGAGAGTAGAACCCTCACAACCCAATCACCTAAGAGTCTCACCTCCTAATACTGTCACAATGGCAATTAAATTTTATCACGAGTTTTGGAGAGGCCATTTGGACCATAGCAGCAGGCCAAAGCCTGCTCCTCCAACATGACAACCAGCCACCCCATGGCCAGCTCAGTCCTGACATTTGGATTCAGCCTTCAGTCTGTCCACTCAAGATCATTTATCCAAAGCCTCAAGCCCAGTCATGGTCCTGGCAGGTACTGAGAAGCAAAGAAGCCCTAGCACCCATTCAGAAGGCACGGATACAATCTACAGAGATGCTTAGAAACACAAGAGCTCAGACTAATGGCAAAGATAGACAGCAACATCTGGCAATAAACCAAGAAAACAGAGCATGAAAAAACATTGCATCCTGCCCACCCTGAAACCTCCACATACCTGGATGGCATCAAATATGTCTTTTCACCTTGTAGTCTACATTCTTCCATGGGGAAGACCCATTTAAAATGGGTCATTCAAATCCAGGTTGCAGCTGGTGCTCATTTTCCTATTAGCTCTGGAAGGTTTCCAGTACCCACACACCCCACTCACTGTCTGCCTGGAGAAGGACCTCATTCACCTGTCCATAAACCTAGCAGATGGAGATAGCATGGAAACTTAATTTATATACTTTATGGAGCCTCAAATATGTCAGCAAGCAATTCTTTCTCTATGTCTGTCGTTCACAAATATCTGTTGCTATCTCCCAAGTGCCTTAAGTACATCATCTCATTTAATTTAGTGTTTACAACAACTCTATATGATCGACATAATGATGCTCATTTTCCTGGTGAGTAAATTGAGACTCAGAGAGGTCAAGTGACTTGCCCAAGCTAACACATCTAGAGGTGGAAAGTCAGAATTTGAATTTCAGACAGCCATACCCTTGCGCTGTCTCCATTGACCAACATGCCACATTGCCTCCCTTTCCCAGTGGGACTGCCTCTCCTCCACCTGGTATCTTCTGCAACATAGAGGGTTTAGGGAGGCAGAAGTCACCCCAAGAGCATATCCTCCACTCCGATGTAAACCTGATCTTTGAGCACCCTCGATCCTGCTTGAGACATGAGTTGGTCCATCCTCATTACGAACCCAGGGATATAGCCACAGATGCAAATAAAGTTACATTTTCCGACAGATACAAATGGATTTGTGTAAAGGCATCAGAACAAAGCTGCTCTGCTAAGCCCTCCATGAAGGTGCAAATTGCTAATCTGATTTAAATGTATCACTGGTTTGCTTAGGTCTCATCAAAAGGTTTGGATACAAGAGTCAAGGAATAATAAAAGTTTCTCATATGAGCTCTACTCATATTTGAGCTTGAAATGAATTCTTAGTTGTTTGTTGTGGGAGCCAATTTCTGTATTTTAAAATGGGGTTGGCAAGCAAGACAAGGACAGGACAGAAAGGAACCAATAAAATCAAGAGCAGGGATTAATTAAAGTCCTGGAGATAGCAACAAAGGAAGGAGGGTAATCACGCTTCTTCCAAGAAAGACAAGTTGCGGGATTTTATATACACACACACACACACACACACACACATAAGTTTCTGGAAAAATAATTTAATTTTAACACCATCTCCACAAATCGACTGGGCTTATCTGTCTCCCATGGAAAGTAAAGATTGCCCTTTTCTGGCCAGGGGGGAATCTCATTTCCCCTCTCCTTATCATTTATTAGAAATCAAAATATTGTTTCAAATAGATGTGTTTAATATTTCAGACTACATAATGTGACCAGCACAAAAGGGCAGCGTCAGTAGGCAGGCTACAGAAGTTAGAGAGGAGATGAAAAATGACCCTGAACCACATGACCAAAGATTTCTCTCCGATCTATCCTTCCTCGTTCTGGGAGACTTGGCTTGTTGGCCATCGCTCATTCTTGAACTTCCTCCACTCTGAAAATGGGGAAAGTAACTTGAAGATTTCCCTCCCCTGCCCTATGGTATAGAGGTATTCCAACAACATTGATTGCAATAGCCACTGTCTAAAGCAAATTTCCCTTTCCAAATGATTTTGGTCATAGAGAAGCTAAGATGTTTTCCCAGTAAAAACACCACTCTGTATAAGGCTGAAAATTCTGGCAAGAAAAAAAAATTAAGACTTAGGTCATATCTATTAGCCATGTGGTCCAAATTAGTGGCTTATTTTTCCTTTGTGGCATTTATATCTTAGTCATTGGCAGCCACCTTCTCTCAACTCCTCTCATATCTAAAGATCTGGTGACACATCACGTCCTAGACTTCCACTACCTCCCGTTTTCTTTATATTTAAAATGCCTGATGGAAGCTGGGTGTGGTGGTACACACCTGTATTCCCAGCACTTTGGGAGGCCAAGGTGGGAGGATCGCTTGAGGCCAGGAGTTCAAGACCAGCCTGGGCAACGTGGCAAAATCCCATCTCTACAAAAAATGTAAAAATTAACCAAGCATGGTGGTGTGCATCTGTAATCCCAGCTACTTTTGACGCTGAGGTGAGAGGATCACCTGAGCCCAGGGAGGTCGAGGCTGCAGGAGCCACGATTACATGACTGTCCTCCAACCTGGGTGACAGAGTGAGACCTTGTATCAAAAAATAAAAATAAAAGGTCTGATGGAGCTAATTCATAGTATTGTGCATCACACGTGGCTATCTCCATTGAACACCTGATGAACCACAGTCTCCAAACACCTTACATTCTAGACTCTCTAACAGGCAAAATGCAATCCCTCCACTTTATCAATTTGGCAGGTTTGAAATTCAGTGTGTCAGGTTTACCCGTAATGAGTAACACCTCAAATCACCCAGATGATGGCATCAGTGTGAGGGATAGTGGCGATGCAGCTAACCCAATTACCAATTGCTCTGGATGTGCAAAGCGCCGTGCGAATGCTAAGTCATAATGTTATGGCTTCATCTGAAAGATGTGCATATCACCCTGGAGCATCAGTAAGTCAGTAACATAATTTGCAATAAGTCATCATTAATTAACGCTAAATTACCAGGTCCTTCCTCGGGAAGCAGCATATTAAACTGACATTGGTATGTGAAGAGTTCATTATGGTTAATGCTATGAGAACACAAACTGAAGGACTTAATAGTGGATTAGAAGGTGTTTATGTCCAAACACCTCATGTAGGCCCCCAGCTGCCACACTCCAGCAAAGACATTAGCTCGTTGCTAAGGACGAACATGGGAGACGGGGAAATTTACATGAAGAGGTTCTCCCAGCGTGGAGTAATGAGGTATTTGGAAGCGTTGAGAAAACGTGAAAGAGCAAGCTCACCCAGCCCTTCCCCTCATCCTTACCTCTTTCACACCATTTCCATGAGACAGAAGCAAGGAGCAAAGAGATATCAGCAGCAACAGGCCCCTGGGACAGAGGGAGGGATCAGATTCACCTGGGGAATGGGAAGGCATGGATGTGGGGAAGGGTGGGATATGATGGTGGGAAAACTCCTCGGGTGATTTCGTTGACCACCCCACATCCCCCTTCCCCACCTCACCAACTGTTATGGAGTGATTTTTGCCACGTTTAATGTTATTGCTTCAAATTGTAATGTGAAATGATCCTAACCAACATAAATTTGTGAGGCACATGGTTGTAAATCAACATTGCCATAGCTAATATAATCGCTAACCTATGTAGACATTATCATAAAAACAAAATGAAAGGGTGCACAGGGTACAATGCTGATGATCCAACAGCAGCACTTCCATGGCTGTTAAACTCATTGCAAGAAAGGGATGCAAATCCCTGAACCACAGGAATTGGAATGCAGTGGTTACAGCCTTGGTGCACCTCCTTCATTCCCCAGAGTGAAGGGACCTAGTGGCAAGCACACTTTAGTACAAGTTTCCATACTCAGTTGTAATAAGTCCTCATTCAAAAAGAGGCCCATGGTCCCAGCTACTCAGGAGGCTGAGGTGGGAGGATCACTTGAGCCCAGGAGTTCGAAGCTGCAGTGAGTTATGAGTGCACCACTGCACTCCAGCCTTGGCTACAGAATGAGACTCTATCCCTTAGAAAAAAAAAAAAGACAGAAAAGAAAAGAAAGAAAATAATAAAAATAAAAAGGAGGATATTTCTTCTGCTACTAACAAAATATTAGCATAAAGACAAAGAAGTGTGAAGTCTTTGGAGAGATATATTGTTTTTCATGCATTCATTCACTCAACAAATATTTACTGAGCATTCTGATAACATTCAAGATACAAAAAAAGAGAGAGACCAAAAGGCTTATCCTCAAGGCACTCTCCTGCTAGCATGAAAGGGAATACAGTGCAGAAATAGGCAATTAGTTATGAAATGGTGGAGGAGTAGAAGGATTCACAAGTTGTGCAGAGCAGATGGGGGTGGGGGAAGGAAAGTGACAGGGATACCTCTCAGAAAAAACATATACATGGGCTGAGGATAATCTGGGAGGGGAAGCTAGGGCCATTCCAGGCAAAGGGAACCGTCTAAGCACAGCCACAATCCTGGAGAAGAAAGCCCTTCCTACCACTAGCCCCATCCCTCCCAGCTAGAACAGACTGGACCATGATAGACACCAGATCCACACTAAGCCAATTGATTTCCTCTTATAGGATGATCAAACTAAATGAGTCACCTGCCCTGAAACTTAAAACTCAAATGTCCAGCCTGCCATTTGGAGACCATGTATTCAGAGGAGAGCAGAGAAGGGGGTCTCTAAAGAGAAGCAGGGGAGGGAAGTAAGCACACAGAGAAGGGCAGATCCAAGAAACCATGTGACCCCAATGCAGAAGGGAGGAGAATGAAGGTTTTCAGGCACAAGTCTAGACCTTCATGAGGCTCGGCTATTTTCATGGGCCATGACTTCCGTGAAATACTCTCAATTCTTTTGAATCAAGTCCCCTTAATTTAAGACAGCTGGGCCAGCATTCTGGCTGGGAGGCACTGGCGAACAAGAGACACTGAAGGATCCTGGGTGGAAATGGGCTCTGCTGTACCCTGGCATATGGCAGTCACTGCAAGGGTGATCTCAGACCCACCCAAGTTAATCATCATCACCAGAAGTGAGAGGACTGCAAACAAACTGATTGGATCAAGGACAGCGGGGCTGGATTCACCAGGAGGTCTTCATACCTACTCATCAGCTTTTTATAAAGATAAAATCTCTGAAGCACTTGCAGCTTCTCTGGAGAAAGACTTGAGATAAATGCATGGTATTGTTAACAAAAGGGTCTTTCTCCTTTATTATAAAGCTATTGGAAAGGAATTGCTTTTCCAGGCCACAAGGGAGCTGCAGCCCAATCTCAACAGGTAACCTTGAAAATCAGACACAATAGCTGTCCCTTTTCTCAATTCTCTTTCTTCCCTTACTCACCATCCCTCCAAAAACACACTTATCCATTCACAGTCTTTTTCATGTAATGAGACTACCACCTCGTCCTCTGCATACTGAACAACCATGACTGTCACTGGGCCAGACCCTGCCCTGTCTCATCAGTTCAGCATCCATCATGCTTGGCCTACGATGCCACTGAATTCTGGGTGGGAGGATGTGTGGCCAGGAAGGGCAGACGTCTTTCATGGCTCATAAGGAAGAGCCTTCCCGGTTAAAGGTTATGTACAGCACCCTGAGGAGTTCTGCGTTAGAAAGATCAAAGAAAAAGTCCCTCCTGGTACAGTACGTATAATTTCTTCACAATTCTTTCTGTGGCGACAGGATGTTTGTGTCAATAAAACTGTGTTCAAGTATTTTGCATATGTATGGTCACTGGAATGCAACCCAAAGATCTAAGGAAGACACAGATGAAGAAAAGGGAAACCACTGACATGAGGCAGATGAGGGTGCAAAAGAGGAAGGCGTTAGATACATTCGCTTTGTAAAAATGGAGGCCAAAAACCAGGAGTGGGAACTGAGAAACAAGCATTTTCTTGGTATTCAAGGATGCTTAGGGAAAACCCTGCCCTGGGGACAGAAGCAGCAGGAAACTATGCTCTCTGACTGTGGGCTAATTCCCCAATAAAAGAACTTCCTAATTCATCTGTGGAACCTGCTGTAGGACATAGGACTTTGAGGAGTCTTGGTTTCTGGAGAGCTCCTGAAATGCTTTCCCTATGAAATGGAGTTTGCAGAAGTGGCTGGACCACTGGAATGCTCTCTAGACCTCTGAGCCCTGATAAAGTCTTCAGCAAGACTGAGATGTAACAGCATCCCATGCCGAACCTTTCATCCCAGGGATGTTCCAGAAGGCAGAGGCTTCCCCTGTGGACCACATCAGCTCTCTGGAACACAGGCATGGGGGCTTGGCATCTTACCAGCACATATTCAGATTCATTGTCATTTGGAGTTTAAAAGGACACTAGAATCACCAGGTATAACCCTCTCCATGTCTCAGATAATATGACACCACAGGTTGAAACATTTCACTGTCCTCTGGGGTTCTCCAGGAAGAAGCCATTTCTGTTTGCATTTAATACAGCTACGCTGTCATTGTTAGAACCTAACTCCTCTGTCCACCCGGCCATACAGGAGGCACAGTTGCTGCACTTGAGCTCACCAACTATGCTAGAAGAGACTGGTACTTTGACCTAAACAAGTTATTCAGAATAGCTTCTTGGGTCACATGACCTCTTACAAGTTGTTTTGAAGGGAACCTGGGCTTCAAAAACAGCATTATATAATCCCAGCTACTGGGTGAACCCGCGAGGTCAAGGCTGCAGTGAGCCATGATCATGCCACTGCACTCCAGCCTAGGTGAGAGAGTGAGACCCTGTTTCAAAAAATAATAATAATAAATAATAATAATACAGTATTATCTGGGGAGACCATGTATTTGTTATCTATTGCCATGCAACAAATTACCTCCAAAACTTAGTGGCATAAAAAAACAAACTTTTAGTATCTCACATTATCTGTGGGTCAGGAATTTGGGCATAGCTTAGCTGGGTATCTCACCTCAGGGTGTCTGACAAGCTACCGTCTGGTGTCACCAGGGCTGCAGTCATCTCAAAGCTCAACTGGGGAACATCTGCCTCCTAAGTTGACTCATGTGGTTACAGGCAGAATTGATTATCTTGCAGATGTTGGACCAAGGCTTCTGTTCCATGCTGGCTGTTGGCCAGAGGCCTCCCCTAGTTCCTGCCACATGGACCTCTCCATAGGGCAACTCACAACATGGCATTTGTTCCATCTGAGCAAGCAAGAGAGTAAGAGAGGGCACAGAAGATGGAAGCCACAGTCTTTTGGAAGCCTAAGAAGTGACATCTAATTACTTTTCTCATAGTCTGCTTAGGAGAAGTGAACCACTAGGTCCAGCCCACACTCTGGAAGAGGGGATTACACAAGGACATGAACCCCAGGAGATGGGGATCATTGTGAGGCCATTTTGGAGACTGCCTACCACACACTACATATTACCTTCTCATATTACCTTTACATACTACCTTCTCATTTACATGTCTCTATCATGGGGATTGGCAAGAAGAGAAGGAAAACAGCAACCATGCTGCCCAGATTCCTTCTGTCTTTGCGGTAGTCAGCCATTACCATTAAGCCTGTGCTGAAAGGTAAGCCCACATGGTCATATTTTGGTATAGGACCTCCCTTCACACCATATCTGCTAGCAACACTGGTCAAAGCGGAGCCAGAGTCCTCTCCCAGGAATGAGTAGTTGAGGTACACAAAGTTAAACTGAATGGTCACCTAGAAGTGAGGCCAGAGCCAATACAGTGTCTTGAACGAAGCCATGCTCAAGCTGAAGTTAAGACAGCGAGACTAGGTATAAGCAGAGGTAGCCAATCAGCAAAGAAGAATCTAGAAGAGCAAAGACAGAGAGACACCAGGACCGTTATGACATAAGGACTGAGACAAAGACACAGAAACACAGAGAAACTGCCTCAAGGCTTGCCTCTTTTTATTTTTTTCTGTTTATTCAGTCTTGACCACATACCTTCTTCCCTGTATCTGAGCTAGCCTACATTGGGTTTTGTTTCTTTACCTTTAATCCTGACTAAGACAGGTTTTCCCCAGTCTATTTCTTCTCCTAGAAAATGATTAATATCAGTTCAATTTCACTCCAGAAAATGACCTTTGAGATGTGAAATAATGTGCAGATTCCAAGCAAAGCATATTTTTGTTCAAAGCACAGGTGCAATGCAATTCATTTCCATAGGTCTTTATTGAGATGGAGGTTATTGTTCTCTCTGTGAATCAAGGGGGAAATGTAATTAGAGCAAAGAGAATTTGACTTATCCTAAATCAAACTAGTCATTAAACTAGAGCTTGAGGGCCGATATACTTAGCCTTCTGTATAGTCCATTCTCACACTGATAATAAAGACATACCTGAGACTGAGTAATTCATAAAGGAAAGTAGTTTAATTGACTCACAGTTCTGCATGGCTAGGGTGGCCTCAGGAAACTTACAATCATGGCAATAGAGGAAGCAAACATGTCCTCCTTCACATGGTGGCAGCAAGAGAGAAGTACAAAGCAAAAGGGGGGAAAGCCTCTTATAAAACCATCAGATCTTGTGAGAACTCATCCACTATCATGAGAACAGCATGGAGGTAAGTGTCCCCATGATTCAATTACCTCCCACTTGGTCTCTCCTGTGACATGTAGGGATTACGGAAAATACAATTCGAGATGAGATTTGGGTGGGGACACGGCCAAACCATATTACCTTCTAAACCCACAGTAACTTACAAAGTGAAAATATATGTTACAAATTCATACAAATGTGCATACACACATGCACATACCTGCATGGCAACAGACACACTTCACAGACTAGGAAAATGAAGTCTCAGCAAAGAGCAACCTCTCTTCACTCGTATTGATGTATCACAAGACAATATGCACCCCTTGAGTCAACTCCCACATGGATTTGCTTTCAGAGCACATTTTCTAAGTATTCAACAGTCTGTCAATAGAGAAACCAACTCTAGAGTGGTTTACAGGACTCCCCCAGGCAGATCACGTAAATATTGCAAACTGCAAGTTTATACTGCCAACTCACTGCAGATACCCAGAAGAATAAGATTTTACAAGCTCTCTTTCCACAGGAAATCAGACTGCAAATACTGAGCGATCATAGCTTGGATAATGCTGCCCCCTTTGATAGATGTAGCCTGAAGAAATGTCTTTCTTAATATATAAATGATTTTTTAATCATAAAGGTAATATGTGCTTATTATGGGGAATTCTGAAATTTCAAAAAATAGAGAGGAGAAAATAAAGTCATGTATAAATACCACAAAGAGACAACTGAGGTTTGTGTTTGGCATATTTCCTGCTAATCTTTTCTCCATATCATATTATATATGTACATATAGAATATGTACATACATGTATATATTACATATGAGTATGTATATCATATACATATATGTATACACACTATATATATTTGCATCTTTTACAAAATTGAAATAATACTTTTTGTTTTGCTTTTTTCACTTATTATTTGCAAGGGAGACATGGGGAAAGACTGCTAATGGGTACCCAATTTCTCTTTGGAGAGATAAAAATATATTAAAATTAGATTATATTGCTAATTGTGCAACTCTGAAAATATACTAAAAACATTGAACTATACACTTTGAACAGGTGAACTTTATGGTATGCAAATTACATGTCAATAAAAGTTGTTTAAAAAAAAACCTTAGATCCCAGCACTTTGGGAGGCCGAGACGGGCGGATCACGAGGTCAGGAGATCGAGACCATCCTGGCTTACCCGGTGAAACCCCGTCTCTACTAAAAAATACAAAAAACTAGCCAGGCGAGGTGGCAGGCACCTGTAGTCCCAGCTACTCGGGAGGCTGAGGCAGGAGAATGGCTAAAACCTGGGAGGCGGAGCTTCCAGTGAGCTGAGATCTCGCCACTGCACTCCAGCCTGGGCGACAGAGTGAGACTCCGTCTCAAAAAAAAAAAAAAAACCTTAGTGAGATACTGTCACATACCTATCAGGATGACTAATATTAGAATATTACTACATGGCTAATATCACTATATAGCCAACATTAGAATATTAGAATACTACTACATACCTATTAGAATGGCTGATATTAGAATGGCTGATAGGTGTATAAACAAGAACAATTGATTTTCAAAACTTCAATTCCAAATACTAGTTAGGATATAAAGTAACTGGAACGCTGACAAAAATATAAAATGGTGCAGCCACTTTGGAAAACAGTTTGACAGTTTCTTCCAAAGTTAAACATGCACTTACCATACTACCTGACAATCCTACTCCTAGGAATTTACCTAAGAGAAATGCATGCATATGTCCACACAAAAACCTATCCCTTGTGCAAATATTCATGGTAGCTTTAGTTACGTTAACCCCAAACTAGTAACAACAAAAATGTCCCTCAATAGGAGAATGGACAGACAGAAACTCCCTCAAGCTTTGCCTCTTTTTATTTTTTCCTGTTTATTCAGCCTTTATAACATATCTGTATATCACATATTAAATAAAAATGTGATATATTTATTCAGCAAAATACTATATAGCATTAAAAAGGAATTACCATTGCAGGCAACAACATAGATGAATCTCAAAACCGTTATGTTGAGTAAAAGAAGCTCTGCAGAAAAGACAAAATACCAGATTGTTCCATTGATATGAAACTCTAGAAGAGGGAACTCTAATCTGTCACAACAGAAAATGGATCAGTGGTTGCCTGGGTCTGAGAATGGGAAAAAGCAATTGAGTACAAAGGAGCATGAGGGAATTTTGGAGAACGATGATAAAACTTTGTGTCATGATTGTGGTGGTGGTTATATGGCTGTGAGCATTTTTCTAAACTCATCAAATTGTACACCAAAAATTCTTAAATTTTATTATATGTAAATTATACCTCAATAAAGTTTATTTCTAAAAATAAAAAACTCATCAAACTGTAAATTTGTAGGTGCATTTTTGGTATATAAATTGTATCTCAATAAATTTGAGTTTTTAAAATGCACAAAATGTATATACTATTGTGTTCATTTTCACAGGTCATTAAATATTTTTCAAAAACACCCTAAATTAAACATTACACAGCTATTCTATCCAATGTTATAGATGTGCCACAACTTCATTAGCCATTATTGCTGAATACTTAGCAATGTTCTTTTTTTTCTTTTGCACTTAAAAAGCATTGTAATCAACATCTGCCTATATAAAACTTTGTCTAAGTTTCAGATTCATGAAAAGGGGAAAACTGGGTCAAACAGCAAAAATATTTTCAAGGCTCTCAATACATGTGGAGCAATATTTTCTCAAAGTTGATTGCTTTTAACTGTGTGGGTAGGAAGAGAAAGAGTCTTGTTGCTATTTCTCCAGCTCCTCTGCTAGAAGAGAAGGCCTTTATGTGGATTCCCATGAAAGAAGCATGGGGCTACAGAGGCCATGGGTTCTTGTCCTAGCACTATCAACTGCTTTGTAACTTTGAGTCATTTCCTCCTCTTTAAATACTGTCTTTTTTGGTCTGTATGGTGGCTCATGCCTATAATACCAGCACTTTGGGAAGCCAAAGCAGGAGGATTGCTTGAACCCAGGAGTTCAAAACCAGCCAGGGCAACATAGTGAGATCCTGTCTCTATAAAAAATAAGTAATAAATAAATACTGTCTTTTTAATCTCCAAAATGAGAATACTAACTTATGGTAGCCAAATATTTTTTGACAGGACATAAAAAAGCACTAACCATAAAATAAACAATTGATAATTGAACCTAAAAGCTTGTGTTTATTCAAAGACATTATCAAGAAAAAAGACAAACCACAGACTGGAAGAAGTTATTTTATAAAACACATATTGAACTCAGGATCTATATAAAGAACCCTAAAATAATTAGGAAAAAGGTGGGCAAAAGAACATGCAATTAAGCATGCACTTCACGCACACACACAAAGATTCATGTGGGTAACATGCAGATGAAAATGTGCTCGGTATTATTAGTTATATGGAAATGCAGATTAAAACCACTTGAGGTACCACTATATGTCCAACAGAATGGCTAACATTTAAAAGACTGACAACACCAATGTTTAGTGCGGAGACAGAGTAATTAGAACTCTTTCATTGTTGACAGGAGTGTGAAATGGTATAATCGCTTTGGAAAACTGGAAGTACCTACTAAGATTAAACATATATTGTGAGGTAGGAGATTCTCAGGATTCGTTTTCTGAGCATCAATCAGGACCCTCCTGATAAAAATGGGTTGCAATAAAGAAACGAAATGAAACCAGCAGATGGCAAGGGAAGTGACCTCTAGTTGCCCTCACTGCTCATTAGCATAAAGAAACTCCCATCAACACCATCACAGTTTACAAATGCCATGGCAATGACCCGGAAGTTACCTTATATAGTTCCAGTAACTTCCCCTACCCCTTTTTAAAAATATTCTGAACAATCTGTTCCTTAATTAACATATAATTAAAATAGATACAAATATAGTTAGCCAGCAATCCACAGGGGCTGCTGCTCTGCACTGCTACTGTTACTGTTCACTGCTGCTGCTGCTCTTCCTCCTAGGGGCTGTCTGCTTATGAGATAGCTCTGCCCTACGGATAGAACAGCCACTTTGCTGTACGCTGATACTCTGGGCCACTCTGCCCTCCTCTGTCTGTGGAGCAGCCACTCTGCTGTACACTGTTGCTCTGAGAATCTTACTTTCTTTCACTGTCTGCTCACTATTGAATTCTTTCCTGAGCAAAGCCAAGAACACTCCTGGGGTAAGCCCCAATTTGGGGGTTCATCTGTATCACTTGGACTCAGCAATTTCACTCCTAGGTATATGCCCTAGGGATATAAATTTGTGCACAGGTGCACCAAGGCACATGCAAGAAATTTGATAGCAGTTTTATTTTTAATAGCCAAAGAGTTGAAAAACCCAAATGCTCATGAACATAATAATAGATACTTGGTGGCATATCTATATAATAGAATGCTACTCAATAAGAAAAAACTAACTTCTGCTTTACGCAACAACCTGGATAAATTTCTCAGACATAATGTTGAACAAAAGAGCTCAGATTCAAAAGAATACAGATTGAATGATAAAATTTATATAAAGTTCAAGAACAAGCATCCATCTGTTCTTGGTAGTAGTAGAAGTCAGAATAACAATTCCTTCTGGTATGGGTGGCAGAGGTATTGACCAAGAAGAAGCACAATGGAACCTTCTGGGGGCATGGAATTGTTCTGCATCCTGCCCTTGATGGTTATTACAAAGGTGTGTATATATGTAAAACTTCATTTGTCTGTCTTCTTAAGATGTGTGCACTTTCCTATGTATATGCTATGCCTCAATAAAAATAAATGAAAATTAAATAAAATTAAAATATTGGACTAGATGATAACTGGAGTTTTTCCAACCTTTTACAGTCTCTTCACTTTCTATCTTCTTTCCCTCTTTTCCTCTCTTTCCCTTTTTCCCAAGCTCTCCCACTCTAAAAACTTTAGTTAACACTGGGCTTGGAGAGTTCCCACATCTGCATGTCTCCAGCCCCAAACCCATCAAAGAATATCTCATCTGGATTTGCCACCTCCTGCACCTCACTGACACCACAACTTGTCCAAAACAAAACTCATCCTCTTCTACCTCCTCACCCTCACCCAGAGCAGGTACCAATCAGTGTGGCTCCCCAGCTCACAACAGTTTCCCCTTTTCCAGGATCAGTCCTAGTATGTGGGTGTGGGCTACCACAAAGCAAGCCTGTACACCATGAATATAACTCCAGGCCAGAGTTCACTGAACCAGGAAGAGACATCTCCACCAAGCTGGACTAGACTCCCTGTCCTGTGAATTTAAAGAACACACAATGAGGAAAGGACAGTCTCTTCAATAAATGATGTTGGGAAAACTGGATATTCACATGCAGAAGAATAAAATTAGGCTTTTTATTTTACACCATATACTAAAATCAACTCAAAATGGACTAACGGCTTAAATATAAGACCTTAAACTACAAAACTACTAGAAGAAAACATAAGGGAAAAGCTACACAACACTGATCTGGGCAATGATTTTTTGGATATAACTCAAACAAAGGCAAAAATAGACAAATGGGATGGCATCAAACTGAAAAGCTTCTGCACAGCAAAGGAAACAATTAATAAAGTGAAGAGACAACCCACAGAATGGAAAGAAATGTTTGCAAACTGTACATCTAACAAAGTGTTATCAAAATACAGAAGGAACTCAAACAACTCAATGGCAAGAAAACAAATAACCCAATTAAAAATAAGCAAAGGACCTAAATAGACATTTCTCAAAAGAAGACATACAAATGGCCAATAGATACATGAAAACATGCTCAGTATCACTAATCATTAGGGAAACACAAAATAAAACCACAATGATTTATCACCTTTCACCTGTTAGAATGGCTATTACCAAAAAGATGAAAGGTAACTGTTAGGGAGGATATGGGAAAATGGCAATTCTTATACATTGTGGGAATGTAAATTAGTTACAGCCATTATGGAAAATGGTTTGGAGGTTCCTCAAAAACACTAAAACTAGAATCACCATACAACCCAGTAATCCCACTTCTGGATGTATAGTCAAAGGAACCGAAATCAATATGTTGACGGGAATATCTGCACTTTCACGCTCACTGCAGACTTATTCACAGTAGCCAAGATAGGAAACAGCCTAAGTGTCACCACATGATCGCATAAGTATACTATACAATCTTACTTACATGTGGAATCTAAGAAAGCAGAACTCGTAGAAGTAAAGAGTAGAACAGTGGTTACTAGAAGTAGGATGTTGTTCATCAAAGGATATGAAGTTTCAGATGGACAGGAGAAATAGGTTTCATGATTTATTGCACACCAGGGTGACTACAGTCAATAATTATGTATTATATATGTCAAAATAACTGAGAGCATAAATTTCAAATGTCTCACCGTAAGAAAATGATGGGCAAGTAAGGTGATGGATATGTTAATTAGCTTGATTTAATTATGTCACATTATACACATATATCAAAACAGCCCACTCTACCCCATAAATGTATACAATTATGGTTTGTCCAGCTCACACCTGTAATCCCAGCACTTTGGGAGGCTGAGGCAGGTGGATCACAAGGTCAGGGGTTCAAGACCAGCCTGGCCAACATGGTGAAACCCCATCTCTACTAAAAATACAAAAATTAGCTGACCGTGGTGGCACATGCATGTAATCCCAGCTACTCAGAAGGCTGAGGCAGGAGAATTGCTTGAACCCGGGAGGCAAAAGTTGGAGTAAGCTGAGATTGTGCCATTGCACTCCAGCCTGGGCACCAGAGCAAGACTCCATCTCAGGGAAAAAAAAAAAATGTTGCACTAAGAGCCATTGAAACAGACTCCTGTTTGATCTCTCTCTCCCTGCAGTCTCCTAATTCTCTAATTCATCCTTCACAGTTCTGTGAAATGGGGCTTCCTAAAGCCCACTTCAGACCAGACCATTGTACCATTCATGGACTTTGCCAGCTCCCCATTAACTACTGGAGTATGAGTGCAGGCTCCTTAGTGTGGCAGTCAAGGCCCTCCACAATGGCCCAACTTCCCTTTCTAGTTTCTGCTCTGATTCTCTCCTTCCTGCTTCTCCCAAGACCCATGCCTTGCCCCGTCCAATTGCACTAGACAACACACACGCTCCCCATAGATAGGTTCACACCTCTTGGCCTTTGCTAATGTTGTTCCCTTAGCTTAAATGTCACACCCCACCTTCCTGCCATCACTTCCTCTGTGGCCATGGAGACCTCACCCCTTTTTGGAGGCCCAGATAAAATGCCAGTGTGTGTAGGAAGCTTGTCCTCATTAGAATTCATCATCAGAAGTATTTTGTTCATTCTTCTGGTGTGGGTGTGTCGTACCTGACCTTGAGGGACCATGATTTGCACCTGAATATGTTTATCTGGGAGCTAAAACTAGACGCTCTTTTCTACTCTATCCGTCCTTTCCACCATCAACCCTACCATAGAATCAGTGCTCAATAGCTGCATGAGGAATTTACATTTTCTGAAACTACCATAAAAAAAAAATGAAAATGTAAAAGGAGGGATGACAGAGGCCAGAGGCCTGTAGGGTGGGGTGAGGGGCAGGGGAAGTGGGAATGGATGGGGTGGAGAAAGTGGGGGGAACGTGGGAAGTGGTGGGGAGGGCACAGCAACCTAAGAGAATGAAAGAACAAGGAGCAGAGGAACAAAATCCTGAGGAAATGGAACTCTCTTCCATGACTTTTTTTTTTTTTTTTTTTTTTTGAGACAGAGTCTCCATTTGTCACCCAGGCGGGAGTGCAGTGGCATAATCTCGGCTCACTGCAACCTCCGCCTTTCTGGGTCCAGGCAATTCTTCTGCGTCAGCCTCCTGAGAAGCTGGGACTACAGGTGCGTGCCACCACGCCTGGCTAATTTTTGCATTTTTAGTAGAGACAGAGTTTCACCATGTTGGCCAGTCTGGTCTTAAACTCCGGATCTCAGGTGATCTGCCCGCCTCGGCCTCCTAAAGTGTTGGGATTACAGGCATGAGCCACCACACTCGGCCCCATGATAATTTTTAAATCAAAAGGGATAAATGCTGACCAACTTATCCCTGTCAAGGGTGCTTCTGGGTATGGAGATGAGACAAGGGGCAGATCCAAGGCTAAGAAGAAGAGCATGGAAGACAGGCAAGAAGCTCCCGTTTCCCTAAGCCTGGCTCAGAAGCAGAGGGTACTTTAGCAGGGAACCTGCTACCTGTCCTGATGGACTGGTTTGCTTCCTACACCCAAGGGCATAGCAACTGGCTCTTTTAAACATCAGAAATGAAGCAAAAAGACAAATCTTTCCATGGTGTTGCCTCCCCTGGCAGAGAAATGATGGAGGTAAAAAGAAGAAGAATGGAAAGGTAAAGACAATCTGAATCTCTACAAAATGCCCACGAGGCCAAAAACTTCCAGGTGATGGACTGTCGGCAGCCTCAGACCCAATCTCCCTGGGAAGGGGGTTACAAAGCGAGAGTGAGAAGGGGAAAGAATCGAAAGGCTTTTTATAGCCCCTAATATCTCTTCTGACAGCAGTCTGCACAGCTTTCCTATGCCAGGATGCCAGGAAGACGAATGGATTTGTCTTTCCGTTAAATACCATTACCCAGAGCACTGGGGAGAATGAAGAATGGGTTGCAAACTCACACCCGAGATTCCATCTCTTTTCTCATAATTAACAAAAAGGCTACAGAAACAACTCTCATGTGTCCTCCTCAACCCATCCCCACCAACAACACACGTAACCTCAGAAAATAGGTAGCCCACTGAACTTCAGCAATCACCACGTAGCACCAGTGCCCAGCACACGGCCAGCCCTGAGGAGCTGAAGTTCAGCCCTATCAGCATGGTCAGGTCCACACGAGGTCAATAACCTACTCCAAGATCCATTAAGCCACTTGTAGGAGCCCATCATCTTAGGTGGGAAAACCCAGTAGCGTTTTCCATTAAGAAAAATAGCAAGGGTTTGCTCTTTGCTATAGGGGCAAATGATTCTGCTTATTGATGGAACTCTCAGTTGCTTTAGTGATGTGAGCCATTCACAAGCATCAAAACAAAGGGAGAAAAACAAACAAAAGTAGTGGTCCCACCTCCAGTTTAAGGATACATTTAACAAAATATGGGCAAGATCTGTACATCGTAAATAACAAATACTGCTGTGAGAAATGTAGAGATGTCTTATGTTAAGTACTAGAACTAATACATGAATTTAGCAAGGTCATAAAATACAAAGTTAATATACAAAAATCAATTGTATTCTTCTATATTAGCAGCAACAATCAGAAAATGACATTTGAAAATAATTCTATTTACAGTAGTGCCATAAATACGTAAAAACATAAAATACTAGGAATAAACCTAGTAAAAGTCATTTCAGACCCCCACACTGAAAACTACAAAACATTGTTGATATAAATTAAATAAGACCTAAATAAATAGAGATATCCTACATTTGGTTTGGAACATCCAATCCTGTCAAGATATAAATTTTCCCCCAAACTAGTATACAGCATCAGTGCAATCCCAATTAAAATTCCAGCAGGCTTCTTTTGTGGAAATTGACAAACTGATTCTAAAATTCATATGGCAATTCAAAGGATCTAAAACAGTCAAAACAATTTAGAAAAACAAGAATAAACTTAGGGAATTTACACTGACTGATTTCAAGGCTACAATAATCAAGGCAGTGTATATTAGTAAGGATGAACTTATAGAACTTATAGACCATGGACCGTAAGAGCAAGTCCGGGAATAGACCCATATAAATATGGTTAATTGAGTTTTTACAAGCTGACAACATAATTTTGTAGAGAAAGGATAATCTTTTTATAAATGGTCTGGGACAAATGGATACATATACGGAAAAAAAATGAATGTTGACCTATCTCTTATATCATACACAAACATTGACTTGAAATTGGTTGTAGACCTAAACATAAAACCTTAACTATAAAAATTTTAGAAGAAAATATAGGACAAAACTTTGCAACTTGGGATAGGCAAGTATTTCTTAGGGTGCAAAAAGTATGAATATCAAAAGAAAAAAATGACAAATTTTAAACTTTGAAAGACATTATTAAGAAAATAAAAAGGCAAGCCACAGACTGGGAGAAACATTTGCTATATGTGTGTGTGTGTGTGTGTGTGTGTGTGTGTGTGTGTGTGTGTATCATATGTATAAATATAAATTTAAATTTAAATATACCCCAGAGGAACTTATTCAGAATCAAGAATCTTACTAATAAGAATAAGACAATTTAAGGCAAAAAAAAAAAAAAAGATATGCTACAAAAGAAAATATATGGATAGGCAATAAACAAATTAAAAGATGCTAGATAACATTAGTCATCAAAGAAACGCAAATTAAAATTAAATAGCACTACACACCCACAAGAATGGCTAAAATTTAAAAGCCTGAAAATATCAACTATTGGCAAGAATATGGTACAACTGGTACTCTCAGACATTGCTGGTAAGACTATAAAATGGATTAACCACTTTGGAAAATAATTAGGCATTTCTTATAAAGGTAAACACACACTTTACCATATGACCCATCAGTTTCATTCCTACATGTTTACCCAAGAGAACTGAAGATCTATATTCCCACAAAGTCTGCATGAGTATTTATATTAATGGCAGCATATTCATAATGGCTAAAAACTGGAAATAACCCAAATGTCAACAACAGGTAACTAGCAAACGCATTGTTGTATTTATCCCATACGAACACTACTCAGAAACAAGAAGGAATGTATACTGATCACACAACACCACAGATGATTCTCAAAAACATTTTGCTGCACAAAAGACATCAAAGTAAGATTACATTCACATGGAATTCTAGTAAAAGCAAAACCCATCTAAGTGACAGAAGGCAGATCAGTGGTTTCCTGGAAGAGGGAGAAGGGAATTGACTGCAAAGAGGCATGAGGGAATTTTCTGGGTGATAAAAATGTCCTGTCTTGATTGCCCTGGTGATGGTTGCACAAGTGTATACATTTGTCAAAACTCATCAGATCATACACTTAAAAGTGTTCATTACATTGTATGCAAATTACACCTCAATGAATTCAATTAAAAAACACTGATGTGTGTTCCAGCCCCATAGATACTATTTAATTGGTCTGAGATGTATCCTGGGCATCAGAATTTTTTAAAATTCCCCCCCCAAAGATCTCAACATCTGGCCAAAGTTGAGAACCACTACTCTAGGGGCTAAGCAGCAAACTAAGTGGCCTAGTGTCCTGGGACACCAACAAAGGGCTGCTGGCTCTCTTGGTGTGAGCACAAGCCAATACTGGAAGTCACAGACTACCACCCACCATGTCACAGGCCACAGGCTCCCTTTGGTTTACCACCGATTCACATGACACTCTCCACAGAGCCAGGTCATGCTATGGCATGGTGGTCATCACACAAGCACGTCTACACTCCTGACACCAGGATCCAGGGCAGAGAGTGCCTTGAAAGACCCCTTATCTTGTTCAACAAGGCACCCAGGCAAGAGTCCCTCTAGTATGCGGCTGGGGACCTGCATGCCAGCGTTGGCACTGGGGCCCAGATATGGTTCTAAATACACAGGATGGCCAGAGGGCCTAGGGTTTGGGAGCGGGCTCCCAAGTTGGGTACATGGTGGCTCTCTCCCCTGTAACCCGGTAGCAGACAAAGGAAAAGTGCCCACCAGGAGAGACCAGCTGTTAGAGGGTCATATTTGGGTCAACAGTCAGGGATCAAGTGGGCATCTCACAGCTAGAGTCCCAGGAGTCACTTTTCCATGCCTCCCTTTGCCATCTCTGAAGTGAATGAAATGATTGTATTAGGTCTTGAATATTCATTTGTCAATGGTCACTGGCCTCTCCAAGGAGGAAGACTCTGTTTTCCTGGTGCTGATCAAATAGAGACCTTCTCAGAGCACAGCCATGAAACTCAGTAAAAATCCTTTTTCTCCTTGCTTTTGCCAGCATTACAAGTTACCTGACTGTTGACACCACCAGAGCTGCTTCTCCACCCACCCTGTCTTGGGAGCCAGTCAAGGTGGCAGTAGGCCATGTGACAGGGTTCAGCCCAACGTCACACCCCATACTCTCAAAGTGGGACAACTGCTACCCCAGATGCCTGGGTTAGAAGGCGCTTTCTGACTCCTACTAAATAAAGTCACCAACTTGATGACACTAGATGCTGAGCCTCAATTACCAGGTGTGGAGTGAGCATAATGACAATACAAAAAGGAATACAGTAGGGTGTCTGCCCTCACTGAGCTCCTAGTCTGTAAGTGAACTGTGAGAAATAGACACATCTCATGATGTCCAACGGATCGAGGTCAGCACTAGGGAGACAGAATACAGACTGTGGGTGGCCCAGGGAAGAGCATGTACCTCTGTAGTTGGGAGCCTCAATCTACATAGGGGCTTCCCTGTCTCTCATAGGATGAAATTTTTGAGCACGGAACCCGCGGTACTCCATGGCCCCAAGTTGGCTGCCCCTCCCCTCCAGACATGCTACCTTAGGCCACCCTAAACCACTCCCAGGCACCTGACCATGATACTCCCTTCCCTCCATGACTTCCCCCATGCTCCTCCCTCTCCACAGGACATGAACACCTTTCTTCTCGTCTCTTCTGTGTCACTCTGAGATGCAGCATAGGGGGCCCCTCCTTTGTGAAGTCTTCCCCAATTCTCCTCACACAGATGCAGCAGAATCAGACTTCCCTTCTCTCTGTCTCATAACCCGCATACCTTCTTCTATTAGGGCAAGTGACTTTGGGCCTCTTTACACGTTGCCCCCACCCCCAGCCTGCCACCTCCCTAGAAGTAGTAACTGTATTAATTTGCTTGCTTACTTTTCAACAAATGTTTAGTGAGGACCTGCTCTGTGCCATGCACTGTTCTAAAGTCTCAAGAAAGAGGTTGGCAAGGTCCTTATTTCTCTGGAGCTTCTGTTTAGTGGAGGATGGGGAGATAGGAGACTTCCTAAAATAAATTGAATTTTTAAAAGCATAAGAGCGATGAGTACTCCATAAAATAGTATTTACAAACAAGGTAACCTCATAGAGGGTAACTGTATGACTACTTTAGAGTGGGTGGTTACAGAAGGCCTCTCAGAGCAGGTGACATCTTAACAAAGGTGTGAATGACAGAGTTACCCACCCATTAAGAAAACTAGGGGGAGAGCTTTCCACGTACAGAGAACAGCTAGAGCAAAGGCCCTGCTATGGACAGAATTGTGTCCCCCCAAAATTCATATATTGAAAGCCAACCCCTAGTGTTACTATATTTGGAGTAAGGAAGTAGTTTGGTAATCATGCTTAATTAAGCTTAAATGAGGTCATAGGGCAGAGTCCTAATTTGATACGGTTACTGTCCTTATATGAGAAGATGCCAAAGAGTTGAGTGCTCGCTCGCTCGCGCTCTCTCTCTCTCCCCTCCTCTACCCCTCCCAACTCCCCCCTCCTACTCCATCACATGAGGGCACAGTGGTGGCTCACTATTTTAGTAGGTGCCCAATTAGAAAACCATTGAATAAATAGGGATACAAGTAAAACTTTTCCTTTCAGAGAAGTCATTAACCCAATGTCCTCGATGAGCCAAACCTAAGTGGCATGTCAGCCTTTGAGTTTTAAATATTGTTTACTCTCTGGGTGAATGGTGGGTAGTTTTATTCCCCTCATCTTTTATTATCAGATAGAAATGTGTGTTTAAGGTGAAATCCAAGTTCTTTTTTAAACCTTTCATTCCAAGGATCATTATAATCAAGGAGACCGGAAATCTCCAGATAAGAGGCAGTAGAAGGATGAATTGATAAGAAACTGCAACATTAAGGCATAGAGCTCCTGCATTTCCTCAGCAAAGAGAGACTGTGGAAACTGTGGCCCCCTCTCCCACTTCCCAGAATGACAGGAGGTAAGCCTGGGCTAGTCCTCCCTGCCCTGAAGGGTTGGTGCTGACCCTGCCACCACCAAACACATTGCTTGTGGCCCTGAGCAAACTCTCTTCCTAGCTCTATTTTCCCCCAAGGATTAGCTGATGCAAGGGTTTTGATAAGCATTGGCTGATTTCAGTCACTTATATTCATTGCTCAATAAATAAAAGGGCAAGGATTAGCCTGAGATTTGGATAGTGGAGAAAAGTGTTCCTTTTACTTATTTAGAGATAACAGGGCCAAGAAGAGGAGTCATTGGCCACAGGCTCCCAGAAGGAGGCAGGAGGGAGCTGGGAGGAGTGGGCAGGACTTACAGCTATCAGGGCCCTAATGCCAAACAAGGGCAGCCCAGGAAAGGGTTGAAGAAGATGGTGTCGAGAGTGGGCAGAGCACAGGTCGGGTCCCCCACGGGTGACGACTGTCAATGAAAAGGTTCAAACTCTGTAAAACATTTGAAGAGATTTACTCTGAGCTAAATACGAGTGGCCATGGCCTGTGACACAGCTCTCAGGAGGTCCTGAGAACACGTGCCCAGAGTGGTCTGGGCAAGCTTGGTTTTATACATTTTAGAGAGGCATGAGACATCAATCAAATACACGTTAAGAAATGCATTGGTTTGGTACAGCAAGGTGGGACAACTCAAAGCAGGGGCTTCCAGGCTACAGGTGAGTTTAAACATTTTCTAGTTGACAATTGGTTGCGTTTGTATAAAGACCTGGGATTGATAGAAAGGGAATGTTCTGGTTAAGCTAAAAGATTGTGGAGACCAAAGTTCTTTTGAAGCCTTATAGTGGCTGCCCTTAGAGGCAATAGACGACAAATGTTTCCTATTCAGATCTTAGTTAATCTCTTCAGGATTGGGAGGGTCTGAAAAAAAAAAAGAGAGAGAGAGAGAGAGAGAGATCTAGCTATGTTAATAGAGGTTCTTTACAGATGCACATTTTCCCCTACAAAGGACAGCTTGGCACGGCCAGTTTTAAACATGGCAAAGAAACACGTTTCCAGGCAAAATATTTTTCTTTCTTCTCTCGTAATGTTATGCCAGAGTCAGGTTGGAAAGTCTCCATATATAGGGTTAAATAAAACCCATCTGATGAGAATTTATGATTTGTAGGGCCCAACTCCCCAGACCCCTTAGATAGGAATTAGAGCAAGTTAGAAAAAAAATTTGAGTTTAGTCCTCATGGCAAAATGGAACAAGCCATTTGCTCACGTGCTGTTTCCCATCTTTGGGATAATGGCATCAGGGATCAGATTACCTGGGCACAAACCGCACCTTTGCCATCTGAAAGCTGTGTGAACTTAGGAAAGTCACTTAACCTCTCTGTTGTCCGGTCACCTCATCTGTGAAATGGAGATAAAGTAATGTTACCTGATAGAATTATCATGAGGATAAATAAGTCAGGACATGCAAAGCACTGCCTGTCATAAAGGAAGCACTCAATAACCATTAGTTCTTATCTTTGACATGCTGATAAAGGTATTTTCCCACATACCTAGCAGAGTGGTTTTTAAAATATTTTTTAAATAATAATAAGGTCATCATATATTTTGTTTTCTAAAATATTTTCATCCTATGATCTCATTTTAACTTTCCAGCAAATATATGATATTGAAACTTTAGATGCAAAAGTACTTTGGAATTGTAGGAGACTTGGTGAGTCACTTTTATTTATTTATTTATTTATTTATTTATTTATTTATTTGAGACAGGATCTTACTCTGTCACTCAGGCTGGAGTATAGTTGTGCAATCATTGCTCACTATAATCTCCAGTTCCTGGGCTCAAGTGATCCTTCCACCTCACCCTCCCCAGTAACTGGGACTACAAGCATGCACCACCATACTCGGCTAATTTTTATTTTTATTTTTAGTAGATATAGGGGTCTCTCCATGTTGCCCAGGCTGGTCTTGAACTCCTGGCCTTGTTGAGCCACTTCTAAGGAAAATTGGCTCAGACCTGCTTGTGGCAGCCTTAGTCAATGAGTTTCTTACCACCTGACTCCCACTCTCCCGCCACTAGTAATTAGATCGGGGTGGGCACCTGATCCAATGACAGCCAATCCCTGGGCTGCACAGTAGTCCATATATCAGCCTGAAGAAAAAAATCTGTTCAACAGAGTCATGCTAGGTTTATCAAAATCTCAAGTCTTAGAAATTTGAATTAAAACATAAAGGTTCTGGGAACATAAATCAGTACAATTACTTTGGGAGCAATATAGCAGTGTCTATTCAAATTTTAAAACGTCATAATCTCTGACTCAACAATATTATTTCTGATATGTACCCTAAAGAAATATGTATCACATAAGCCAGGCGCGGTGGCTCACGCCTATAATCCCAGCCCTTTGGGAGGCCGAGGTTGGCAGATCACGAGGTCAGGAGATTGAGACCATCCTGGCTAACATGGTGAAACCCTGTCTCTACTAAAAATACAAAAACAAAATTAGCCAGGCATGGTAGCAGACGCCTGTAATCCCAGCTACTCCGGAGGCTGAGGCAGGAGAATAGCATGAACCCAGGAGGCGGAGCTTGCAGTGAGCCTAGATCACACCACTGTACTCCAGCCTGGGCGACAGAGCAAGACTCCGTCTCAAAAAACAAAAAAAAAAAGAAAAGAAATATGTATCACAAAAAGACACATCCAAGGATGTTTTGCACTATTGCTTATTGACAAAGCTTGGAAATATGGAAACAACCTAAATATCCACTGGAAATGACCAAATAAATTGTGATATATCATTCAGTAGAATGCAGAAGGATCACTTCAACCCAGAAGTTCAAGACCAGCGCGGGCAACATAGCAAGACCCTGTCTCTATAAAAAATAAATAATAAATAAACCAATAAATACTGTCGTTAAATTTCCAAAATGAGAATAGTAAGTTACAGTAGCCAAATATTTTTTGACAGGACATAAAAAGCACTAACCATAAAATAAACAACTGGTAATTGGACATAAAAGCTCATGTTTACTCAAAGACATTATTAACAGAAAAGGTAAACCACAGACTGGAAGAACTTATTTTATAAAATATATATTGAACTAAAGTTTTTTTGTTTGTTTGTTTGTTTAGACAGAATCTTGCTCTGTCACCGAGGCTGGAGTGCAGTGGCACTATCTCGGCTCACTACAACCTCCACCTCCTGGGTTCAACCAATTCTCCTGTCTCAGCCTCCCAAGTAGCTGAGACTATACAGGCGTGTGCTACCACGCCCAGCTAAATTTTGTATTTTTAGTATTTTAAGTAGAGACAGGGTTTTGCCATGTTGGCCAGGCTGGTCTTGAACTCCTGACTTCAGGTGATCTACCCACCTCGGCCTCCCAAAGTGCTGGGATTACAGGCGTGCACCACCACACCCGGCTAAATTTTATATTTTTAGTAGAGACAGGGTTTTGCCATATTGGCCAGGCTGGTCTTGAACTCCTGACCTCGTGATCCACCTGCCTCGGCCTCCCAAAGTGCTGGGCTTACAGGCGTGAGCCACCGTGCCCAGCCAGAAGTAAGGATTTATATCAAGAATTCCTAAAAATAATTAGGGGAAAAAAGTGGACAAAAGAACATGCAATTGAGCATGCACTTCACACACACACACAAAGGTTCATGTGGATAACATGCAGATGAAAATGTGCTCAATATTGTCAGTGTCTGGCTTACTTTCTGTACTAGTTGCCATAAGCCAAGGCAAAGGATGTAGGAAGTAGAGCTAATGGAAAGGAAAGATGGCAAATCTGACTTTGGACATTTAGTGTCTGTGGGACACACAGGGGAAGATGTACAACAGGCAATTAGATGTGTGGATCCAGAGGCAAAGAAAGAGGTTTGGGTTTAAAAAGAGATATAACAGTAAAAGATATGGGAGAGGATGAGCTCACTTGAGGACACTGCCTTGAGTGAGAAGGAAGGAAAGCTTAGGAAATAACCTACTTTTTTTTTTTTTTTTTTTTTTTTTTTGGAGGGACGGAGTTTCACTGTTGTTGCCCAGGCTGGAGTGCAATGGCGTGATCTTGGCTCACTGCAACCTCCACCTTCCAGGTTCAAGCAATTCTCCTGCCTCAGCCTCCCGAGTATCTAGGATTACAGGCGCGTGCCACCACACCTGGCTAATTTTTGTATTTTTAGTAGAGACGGGGTTTTGCCATGTTGGTCAGACTGGTCTTGAACTCCTGACCTCAACTGATCCACCCACCTCGGCCTCGAAAAGTGCTGGGATTACAGGTGTGAGTCACCACACCGGGCAAGAACCTGCATTTTCAAAAAGGACAGCAGGGAAGAGGCCTCAATAAGAGAGACTTTGAATTTTGAATGGCCAGAGGTTCACCCTGGGATGCCAACATTTAGTCAAAATAACCAGACAGTTGGGTAACAGAACCCTTGGGGTCTAAGCCTTTCAGGAGAACACTGAACTAGAAGTTCCTCTTTCGTGTCTAAAAGGCAGAAGATTCAGAAGTTCCAACTTTTCAGCTCCTGAAGATTTTGTGAACATGAATCAGGTCTCATGAAGCTTTTTGGAGAAGGATCAATATGCAATGAATACAGGTGATCTCAAGAGGCACAAGCCCAGAGGACTCCAACTGTCTACCTTTGAGTACAAGATGCAGGAGACTTCTTAAACACAAAAGTGTTTCCCCTTCAACTCAGGATCAATACTACTCACTTTTACCCCATGGGCCAAATTTCTATGTATTTTTATTAAAAGTGAAGAAAATTCAGGCTTCGGAGTTGCAATTCACCTAAGTATAAGCCCTGAAGCTTCAGAACCACGACTAGGAAATTACCACCTCACCTATCTTTAGCCTTGATTACTGCGGTCTTGACAGAATGTAGGAAGTAGAGCTGATGTGAAGGGAAGACAGAAAGTCTGATTTTAGACATTTAGAGTCTAAGGTGCCTGTAGGACACACAGGGGGTAGTTATACAACAGGATCCAGAGTTAAGAAAAGAGATCAGGATTAAACAGAAGACATATGATAGTAAAAGATAGGGGAAAGGATGCTGGTTATTCCTGGAGATAATCGACACAACTGATAGCCTCTAAAGTGTTACATGATTCAAAGTACATTCCACAATCTGTTCTTTTATCTTCTGAATCAGGGAGCAACCCGGTTAAAGTTTTTAGGAAGGGACAAGCAGGCTATTTTTCAAAAGAATGACAGGGCCTCTCTTCTGAACAGCTCAATTAAGAGGGTCAGGAAAAGGGAACGAGAAGGACGATGAACATGAAACCCTCATTGGTCTGGATCTAGGTCTCTGATGATATTGAAAACTGCACCCCATGCACATACCACCAACAATGGATCTGTCAGAATCCCCAGTAGCTGAAATGAGGCAGAAGAGATGTGTGCCCTGGGATTCCAAAAAGAAAAAAATAATAATAATAACCCATGCATTACAGATTTGGAATATGCTTTCAATGAATAAATATATGGAGATGATTAAAAGATGTACATGGCAAATAGCTGGCCAGACAGGCACTGACATGGATGTGCCATAGGCTTATGTATTTACAAAACACAATGTAATAGAAATGGACATCATACTTTGCATTTATATAGCAAGTATTTCTCCAAGGACCTCAAAGGATTCTACAGCCATTACTTGATTCATCCTTGTTACATGCTTGTAAAATGAAGGCGAGGCAAGGATTACTCATCCCATTTTATTAAAGAGGAAGCAGAAGCCCCAAGAGGATCCATGGATTGGCCAAGGGCATATTGTGAGTCATTTATTTGCTCAAAATCATGTAGGGGCTGAAATTCGTCCTAAATTGTCCTTACACCTGCTGATTTTTACCTGCAGACTTCTGTTTCTCAAGCTTGTGTTTGTGATTCAGGCCATCAAATGGGCAGTGTTAAAGGAAGGGTATAAACTGGGGAAGTGAAGAGGTTAGCAAGCATTTGGCATTTCACTTTTCCTTCAGTAGGCAAATGCTTCTGCATTCTTATGGACAGGCACAGCACTCTTTACAACCACGTGGAGAAAATGTTTCTATCATTGTTGCACTGGAACCAAGAGACATGGCTCCATGTTAATACTCGCCAGTTAATGACTGCCCACAATGCATGTATTTTTTGTTTTCATTTGTCTTTTCCACATGCACATTTTTAATGTGCACTTTATATTCATTATGTCATTTATCTTGCAACTACTATATGAGCTAGATATTTCCTTGCAAAATGAAGAGGCAGGCTTAAAGAGATTAGATGACTTGTCCATGGTCACATAACAAACAAGTTTAGACTTGGGATTTGAGTGAATTTTTGCTGATTTGAATAGATGTGCACTTCTACCATGTTTTACCAATAGAACTTCACTTCCACACCCAGCAGGGGTCCTACAGTCAGGCATAGCCTAGAGATGTATAAGAAAGCTGGGGCCAGCCTGGGTGCCTACCTCACACACATGTTCTGAATGACAGCCCAGGGTAAATGCAGAGATTATTCCATTCTCCCCAGACAAATACATGGGATACGGCCCCACCTCAGCCACTCTGATTGCCAGGATAGTTTGGGCGTTCCTGGTCCCAGATTCACACCTTGCATCTGACCCAAGCCCAAGCTAGTGGCAGTGCCAGCTGAGCTTCATAAACAGGGGATGGAAAGGAAGAACAATAACCTAGAAGCTACTCCAGGGCACTCTTCTCCCACTTGCACTGACCACTACTAATTGGCATCTGAGTTCCAACCATCGCTGGGCAGTAAGGATAGGGTCTGTCTCCTGGGGGCGCCCATTCTTCACAGAGTGGAAAACTGAGGCTCACACATGTTCAAAGTTACCAAGGAAATCAGAAAGCGAAAAAGCATCAGGGGCTATTTTCCCCAATGTTTTCTGTAATTTTGATTTTAACCATTAGAATGTGCTATTGCAAGTGGTAGAGAAAGCCATCCTCTGAAAATGCAGAATGGAAAAGAAAAATTCTGAGATGTATTATTATCCCCATTCTCCAGATAAGAAAAGTGATGCTCAGAGTGTAAATAGCACATACTAAAGCCAGGATCCGAACGTGGATCTGTGGAAGTCATGCCCTTTCCATCAAGCCTCACTAACCTCCAAAGAGTTTGATGGTGTATCCTTCTCCTGATGATGCCATCTCGGTGGTGTCAGAGGAGGCTTTGAGCACAGCCTCAGAACAGCAGTATGAGTTATAGATGCAGAGAAGGCCAAATGTTGGTAAGATGCCCTTCTGTGAAATACTGCAGTTACTGGGGCTGGCACTGGGATGCAGCCTCTGCAGTGCTGTGACTCTCAGGGTTTGCTTGCCAGCCAGTGCTGTCCACAAACATAAGTCACATATTGATAGAGTTTGGAAATTTGCCCCACCCAAATCTCATGTTGAAAAGTCATCCCCAGTGTTGGAGGTGGGGCCTGGTGGGAGGGGATGGGATCATGGGGGTGGATTTCTCGTGAATGATTTAGTACCATTCCCTTGGTGCTGTTTTTGTGATAGTGAGTGAGTTCTCATAAGATCTGGTTGTTGAAAAGTATGTGGCACCTCCCCTCCTCTCTTACTCCTGCTTTCTCCATGTGATGTGCCTGCTCACTCTTCACCTTCCACCATGATTGTAAGATTTCTGAGGCCTCCCCAGAAGCAGATGCTGCTATATTTCCTGTACAGCCTGCAGAACAATGAGCCAATTAAACCTCTTTTCTTTATAAGTTACCCAGTCTCAGGTATATCTTTATAGCAATGCAAGAACGGACTAACACACGTACGCAGTGTTAAATTTCATGGGAGCCACAGATGCAAGCCACATATGATCTTAAAACATCAAGTACTTACATAAAAATGAGCAAAAAGAAACAGGTGATATTAATTATAATAATACATTTTATTGAAACCAATAGAGCCATTAGATTGCCATTTCAACATGTCATCAATATGAAAAATATCAATGAGCTACTTTACATTCTTACTCTTTTTATCTAGGACCTCAAAACACGTCACCATTTGGACAAGCCACATTTCAAGCGCTCAATATCCGCAGGTGGCCAGTGGCTTTCACATTGGATAGTGCTAATCTAGAAGGATAGGATGGCTCAGAAAGCTTGGACTGTGGATTGCGGATCTTAACTCCGATCAACTGCCAGGATGACTTAGCAAAGGGCTTGAAAGGTTAGACACTATTTCATTTCCATCTCATGCCAGTTACTAGACTCTGTTTTCTCAGTTTCTTCATCTATAAAACAGAGATAATAACAATATCTACCTCGTAGGCTTTTGTGAGGATGAAATGAGGAAGTGCTTAGAACAGAAATGGGCACAAAGTAAGCAATATAAAGGCATTCGCTATGTTTTTCTTATTTCCCCTGGGACTCTGTTTTCTTTTCTGTAAAATAAGGCTATTGAAAACAGAGAAGCATTGAGATCCCTTCTTGCTCTTATTCAATGAAAACCCTGGGTGGGAATCCAATTCTAGTGCTGTCTTATCTCCGTGCATTCATTCTGAAGCATGCACGGGGCAGGGCCTCACATCCAGACTGTTTTGTAGCAGAGGCTTGCAAGGTGCTGCTGTGGCTGCCTTAAAGTTGGGTAGGCAGAAGGACTCGCCTCATTTGTTGTCAGTGTTAGAAGCTTGTTCCCTCTGTCCTGGGTTCACGCTGACTTATTCCCTGGACAGCCTCCACATTCTCACAGTTGTCCTCCACAGACACAAAGTTCCCAGTTATAAACCCTCACGTATTTGAATCTCTAAGCTAGAAGAAATCCAAGCTGGACCTGGAGTTTGGGGGAAAACTCATCCATTTCCAAGTTTCTTCAGCACCAGCTAATAGAAAAGAATCTCCCCGGGAATGACAACCCTGCAGCTTTGCACAGCAGCTGTTCTTGGGGCTGAGAGAGGGATGGGAAGCTGAGTGGTCAAAAGGACAAGCCCTTGAAAAGTTGTGAATGAAGATGCTGAAGCCTCGGCAATAGACATTCTGGCTCAGGAAAGTCCAGCTGTCTGGCTTCTTTCCTCTAGAGATCAAACTGAAGAACTGTAGAAATTCAAGGTGGAGACTAACCAGGGAATCAGACACCTCCTGCCCAGAGAGGCTGGCAGAGACGAGTGCATCTCAAACTCATCTCCAGGGATCTCTCCAATTCACTCAGAAGCTGGAGTCTCTGCTACTTCTTGGAGATCAGGGGTCTGCAGACTGATGTGTCTTCATGCCAGGAATTCTTCCTCCCCATTTTACCGAACAGAGGAATGGCAGGGCTGCTCTTCTCAAAAGAGAAGAACAAAACCATGGCCCCTCCTGCCAAGCAGCGGTTTCCTCCCAGCTGTTCATGTAGATTTGCTGAGAGCTACATTCTCCCGTATCAGCAAGCCCTTAATCAAGAGCCCACCCTGAAAAGAGAGATGCCAAAGAATTGGAGGTCACAGACCTACCCATGAGAAAGGACTCCAGACCAATCACTGGGCAACAGTGAAACCAAACACCATCTTGGTCCTGATGGAGGAAGGAATGAAACACAGAGACTCTTACACTCAGCCATCATTGGCTATTAGGAGAACCAGACCCTGACTCCTCTTCCTTCTCTAGGCTGAACTAAAGAGCTGTTTTCCATCTCCCAGACACAGTTACTGAATCTGACATATTTCAATATTCTGGCCTGGCTGAATGCCTATTATGGACTGAATGTTTGTGCCCCTGCAAAGTTCATATGTGGAAACCCTACCCATCCCCTTGACGTGATGCTATTAGGAGCAGGAGACTTTGGGAGGTGATTAGGATTAGAAGAGGTCATGAGTTTGGTGCCCTTGGAGTCACAAGAGAGCCTCAGCTCCCCACTCTCTCCTGGGGAGGATACAATAAAAGAAGCTGGCAATCTGCCCAGAAGAGGGCCCTCACCAGAACCCTGCCCTGCTGGCACCCTGATCTCAGACTTCCAGCCTCCAGAACTATGAAAAATGTTACAAATGTCTGTTCTTCCTAAGTGACCCAGTTCGTGATGTTCTATTGCAGCAGCCCGAATGGACTAAGACAGTGCTCCTCGACTGCTGAGGGGCTGCCTTCTCCCTTTGTGGCCTACGTGGCCGAGCTGCACACATAAAAAGCTCCTGAATGCCATTATTTTCATCAGAAGGGCAGGTGGTGCACTAATCACGTGGAGGTGCCACCATGGGTGCCTCTGTCAGCGCCACCATCCCATACCCATCAACTTCGCCACACCCTCAGCCCCCGTCGAGCTGGGGTGACAGAATGCTGAGATGGGAGAGGTCTTCCTCATACAACAGCCAAACAACATCACCCCAACCCAGGCAAGTCCCAAAGGGAGTTTCCTGTCTGCCCCCATGAAGGGAAATGAGGGCCCTGCTTGTCCTGGACCACGGAGAACTGGAATGTGGAGAGGCAGAGAGCTGGATATTTCCACACGGCAAGAGCAGGAGTTTTTCACTCTGAAGCCACCTGTGGTCCCCGGTCTCAGAGCCTCTCCAGGCCTGTTCCTTCTGCTCATTAGGTAAATGTGCCAACACAAGGAAAGAAATCAAGATCTATTTAGCTTTTCCCACCGGCCCTGTCAATCGTTCCGAGGAAGACAGCTCCTGCCACACAGCTCAGGAAATGGGCCCCAGAGGGCCAAGAAACAGTTCCATCCCGTAAATGTATTTACACAGCACAGTGCTTGTTCTTCACGTTTCGCCGGCAGCCCACCTCTCCCGAGTGCCCGGGGAAGTTTTATCACCTGGGAGGGCATGCGCTGCTGCTCCACCAAGACCCTCCTTGATCATCAGAACAGACAGATTGTGCAGAGACGCGGCCTCCCTTGGCGAGGCAAGGAAAGGCAGCTCCGGGGCTGACAGAAGGTGGCAGCTCCAGGGTTGACAGAAGGTTCTCCAGCCAACAGGAGCGGGCTGGGCCCGTGGCACCCACAGAACATTTCTGAACACCCACTGTGCTCCCTGGCTCGGGCTGCCTCCTCTGGCAGCTCTTCTCAAGATCAAGGGAGAGATGTGGGTTCTGGTTACAGCATCTTTGAAAAGGCTACCACTTGGAAATTTCGGGAACAGGCAGAAGTATGGGGGATCAAGATCAAGATCGGACAGGCAAGACTGTATTAAAAAGGCTAGGCATTCCAGAGTTTTCAGAGCTGCAAGGGGAGTTCAAACACTATCCAGTCCTCTTGCCCATTGTACAGAGGGGAAAACTGAGCTTCAGAGAAAATAAGAGTCTATTCCATAGTAGTTAGTAAGACCGAGGGCTTTGGAGCCAGTTTGAACTTGGTTGTAACCCCAGCTCTACAACTTGCTTGCTCTATAACCTGGAATTTGATCTCCATAAGTCTCCATTTTCTCATTTGTAAAATGTATATGAGAAAACTTCCCTCGTATGTTTTGTAAGGTTCACATGAGATAAGGAAGTAAATAAAGCACTTAGCGTAGGAATTGAACAATTTGTGGTAAACGTTATCATTATAATTACGTAATTTGGCCAAAGTCATCCAGAGAATTCTTATCCGAGGCAGAACTCAAATTCAGTTCTTTCAACTCCTAGAGCAGTGTTCACTTTCCAGTGATCAAAAAGACCTTCAAAGTGAAGTCACTTTCTTTATCATTTAGGAATTTCATTCATCTACTAATACCAGTGGCTTAGAGAAATTAGGGTTGTATTCTCTTGTCAATCTAAATAACAAAGAGAAGTTCTCTAAAAGAAAAGGTGTTTATTTGGGAATAGGCATTGTAATGGAAATACATATGCCATAGTAAACTATGTGTATATTCAGGGAAGACAAAGGTTTTTAAAGGAGAAAATGAGGAGAATTGCATAACTGTTTTGAAATAATTATCCTTGGCTACAAAGACCAATGACAAGGATGATGCCAGTCTGAGGTTAAACAGGCAGTTGCTGGGTAGATGTCCTTGCAGAAGGATTTTTTGTGTAAAGTTGCAATGCCCTTTGCACAAGGTTGTGGTTTTTACAGTCTTCTGTGATAGCTTTTGTTACCAGGCGTATAAGCATGAGAAACCTCTCTACATAGCCTCTCTGGCTCTATTTGTCAGATTTTTCTTGATATTAATGACTCCATTTTCATCTTAGCACCTTTCACACCCCCACATAAAGTAAAACCAAAGGTAAGTAGTAGAGGATTGGTAAGGAAGCACCGTGAATCCAGACTTCTCTATTTTTGTACCAACCTGAGCTCTTTGTTTTTATCCACAAGGTCGCAAGATAGTTGCTGTGGCTCCAGCCATCGGGAGGAAATGGAGTAGAAAGGGGCAATGGGGCATTCCTTTGAGTATAGTTATAGTTAGCCCCTTTAAAAAAGATTTCCTGGAAGCCCCATTCTGTGGCTTTTGCTTCTAATTGGAAGCCCTGGATGCAAGGAAAGTTGGACAATGCCTGATAAAGCCAGGGAATTATTTACAAAGAAGGGGAGAGTGAATACTGTAACAGCAATGAACAATCTTAGCCTTTCAGCCACACTCTCTGAGACAATGGGGTGTCACCCTTCACATCTGCCTCCCACCCAGGACCTCTGGAGGCGTCTCTGAGTGTTCCCCATTTATGCTTGTGGCTGCCCAGTGTCCCAGCCTGGTCCAGGATCAGTGTCTTACTGCCCCACAGCACCTGGCCCATGCTTTGGCCCATGCCACTCACTGACAAGGACTTTGTGCAAAGGCAAAAGTGCACAAAGAAGGGGCTGCTGAAGGAGAGCCCTACCTTGCCCACAGCTTCCCTTGGTGCCTATGAGTTTAGAGGATGAGTTCTTTTTTCTTCTCTGTAATTAGAGCCAATCTGAATAACACAGAGCAAACACCTTTGTGAGTCATTTTGTAAGGAAAATTTTGCCTCTTCTGCCCCAAACCCTCCAAAAGTACTCTGTTTCTCTCACAGTAAGAGCCAGAGTTCTTGTGCTGACCTGCCAGGCCATAGAAAATCTCCCCTAGGCACCTCTTTAGCTTCTCCCCTTTACTCTGCTCCTGACACCACAGCCTCCTTGCTGTTTCTCAAACACACCAGGACACTCCACACTCCCAGGGCCTTAGCACTTGCTATTCTCTTGCCTGGAATGCTCTGTCCCTCGGCATCCAAATGGTTCCTCCTTCACCTCCTGTAAGGCTTTGTTTAAAGGTCATCTTCTTTTTTTTTTTTTTTTTTTTTTTTTTTTTTGAGATGGAGTCTTGCTCTGTTTCCCAGGCTTGGTGTGATCTCAGCTCACTACAACCTCCGCCTCCCAGGTTCAAGCGATTCTCCCACCTCAGCCTCCCAAGTAGCTGGGATTACAAGCATCTGCCATCATGCCCTGCTAATTTTTGTATTTTTGTAGAGACGAGGTTGTACCATGTTGGCCAGGCTGGTCTTGAACTCCTGACCTCAGGTGATCCACATGCCTTGGCTTCCCAAAGTGCTGGGATTACAGGTGAGAGCCACTGCACCTGACCAAATGTCACCTTCTCAATGAGGTTGCACTGACCACTCTTTAAAACCATAATTCCCTAGGCACTCCCAAACTCTCCTCTCACTTCCCATAGCACTCATCACCTCCTAACTTTCCATGCACTTCATTTATTTATGTTTGTCATATTGCTGTGTAATGTGTTTCTTATGCCTATTTTTTTATATATTATGAGGGAAGAAAGTTCTGTCTGTTTGGTTTACAGCTGTACCCTCAGCATGTAAATAAGAGCCTGACGCACGAAGCAAGTATCTGTTGAATAAGTGCACACATAAGCGTAGCTCAGTCTTGGGACAAATTAGAATCTCCAGTCAAAGAAGGCAATTGACAAAAAAGGAATAGATAAGTATCTGAAGTAACCAGCAATAAAAAAAAGAGCATCCATATAAAGTCAGATCAAGAAAATGGCCATCTTAGAGAAGACACAGAAAATTAATGATCTGGATTTATGGTACTGCTTTCTCACCCAGATGAGTAAACACATTAGCTATCCACTCTCTAGGTAATTGTTGTCACACCCATTCAGAGGAAGGGGATGCTAAGACCCAGGAATGGCCAGTCCAGTATCTCCTATGGTCCTACTAAATGACCCAGCATCTTAGATCCTGGCTCAAGAGACCATAGCCTAAAAGAAAGTGGGCTCTGTCCCAAACTGGCTGCCGCCAGGACAATTGTTCATTTTCTTTCACCTTCAACTTTCTGTTGACTGTGTCCCTGCTCCTAAGCTGCTCATTTACTCTGTGGCTTCCACAGGCATCCCTTTACCTATGTATGGGCACTTTTCAAAATAAGACTACCTTGTGACTGAAAGCAGTCAAAAGGACTTAATCAGAAAATGAACAGCCATGCCCCCTCCCATTCATATGCCTCAATACTCACATTTGAGGGGTGCCCAGGTGATGAGAGAATTAAATCTCTGTCCCTAAGTCAGCTAGAAATTGGTTTTTTCTTCTCTTGCTGAAAAGTTAGAAAGTGATTTTGAAAATGCAATGCAGAGAAAGTAGTCTTTCTTTTCCTCTCTCCTCTAACCATGGAAATATCCACTACCAGAGCTTGATTAATGTTAAATATGACCTTTCGCAAAGTTTCTTGGCAGTTAATTTATGATACTTCCAGATTCTAATGTATCAGGCAGTGGCTGTTTATGCGTTTGATGAAGTAGTCTTTGTCCAGAGTTGATATGTTTTACCAGAACTTCTGTAGCTCGCTTTTCCTTTGTCTCTCTTGCTGTTTCAATCTCTCTTTCAGTCTAACTTTGTGCTTGGGTATTTAATCAATTTGACTGGGAAGAAAACATGAATATATTTATGAATTCTCAGTCCCTAAGTTGTCATGCATGCTGTATTAGCTTATTACTGTATCTCCAAGATAATTCTTTCCTCTCATCTCCCTACACCTGTGCTTTTGAGTTCAGGGAGATCTCAGCTCAACCAAAATTACTTTTAATGTTTGGTTTGCTACAAGAGCTGCTTTGAGGGTTTCTGTCTTGAACAGGTGTATCTTCTCTTTGCATCCTTATTGCTTTTGCCTTTATTCTTCACTGTCTCTGAAAAAAAAGAAATCTAGTGAACTAGATGTGAGCCCCAAGAGGTTGTTTCAGCCCAAGAATGTAACTAAGCTTAATGAGTGGAGGAGAAGCCAACAAATGGGTGCCTGGGATGCAAGGAACTCAGGATGCTTCACCTTAGAAAGTACGTGATGATAGTCAATTACTACATGAAAGTTTCAGGATATCAGAGATTTTAGCCTGTCTTTTCCAGAACCTAGAATGGTGCTTGGCACAGAATAGTTGTACAATTTTTGTGGAAAGAAAGAAGGAAAGTGAGATATCAAGCAAGGGAAGGAAGACCACAGTCTCTAATACAATGACCTTTAAATCTTTTACTAGAGTTTGGTAAATAGCCCATGAGGCCGTTTTTGGATTTTTATAATAAAAGCCCAGGGAACTGCCAGAATCTTCTTACCTTTCTTTTCTTTGCCACTACCTGAGAAACTGTTATAGGTGTTATAGGTGCTGAGAACACCTTTCCCTGAGTCCTGGAGCTCCCTCTATGCTATCAAACCAGGAGTCTGCACTTGGACCAGCATCTTTAAATCTTTGAATGCATCACGAATGGCTTTACCTACAACAGTGAGGACAGGAAAAGGCCAGCAACCAGAGTAGAGCGAAAGCTCCACTAAGTTGCATCAAAGGCCCAGGTGAAGCAGGAGAACATAGATTGATGAGAACTATGTGGTTACTCCAAAACTATTCTGCAACCTAGAGAAAGAGCAGGGGAAAGGGACAACTAAGTTTGCCCAAGGTTAGGAATCAGCCAAGTAGATGCAACATGAGCTCAAGAGGATAAAGGAATGGGTGGAACCAGAAAAAAATGTGGGATTTAGGCTGTAAACAGAGGTGGAAGACACCAAGGGCTGCATGGGCTCTGTTAGCATTTGGTCTACAAGTTTTATTTTACATTTGGAAATATATAAATCTTTGATGAGATGTTTTCTTTTCTAGCCATTTGGGCATAAATTACACACATCCCAATTTTCTTTGTCCTCCCAAGGAGAAAACTGAATGGAGCCAGGCAGAGCTGCTATTCGCGTCACACACCTTTGGAGGCTAATCACACACCTTTGGAGGCTACTCACACAGTGTGACATCCGAGGACTCTAGAGCAGTAAGCCTCACTTGTGAGACAAAGAGACAGATGTCACTTCTACAGTGTGATTTGAAGGGCAACAGGAAACCTGTGTAGCCTCCCTACCCCATGCCTTCTGTCAACCTTCCATTGTGCCTGAAATTTCCCTATTACTCACTGCTTAGATTTACTGTACAGAAATGCTAATAAAGCACAAATGTTACCTGGAGGTGTCACGCAGCTGAAGCAGTCCAAAAAACTTGAAAGTCGGACCAAGCTAGGGTCAGATCCCTGCTCTCACTCTATAGCAGTGGGATACCTGGCAAATTACTTAGCATCACAAAGACTCTCTATCCTTATTTATAAAAATCTGAACTCTACCTACATTATAGGGTCATCATAAGGATAATTTGACTAACATGTTCAGAGCGACCACCACAGAAAGTGATACCTACTGGGGGCCCAAGAGATGTTCCTTCTTTTTATCTTTATCTATGAAAACTGGCATGGTGGGAAAAGCACTGGACAAGAGTCAAGGACCGTGGGTTCTAGTCCATGCTGTTCCACTAAGGAGCTGTGGGACCTTCTTAAAGTCACTTTATTTCTCTGGGTTTGAGTTTCCCAGGGGCCTGAACTGGATTTATTCATTCAAAAAATGTTATTGAGCTCCCAATATGTGTCCAGGAGCTGTTAATCTGCTTGCATGATGAATAAATGAATGAATGTGTGTAAAATTGTGGTAAGCAATAGACAGATAATTAAAATGTAGTCTTATGATGGAGAGGTCCTGGGTAGCTACTTCAGATGGAGCACCCAGGGAAGACCTGTGGGAGGGGGTGAATTTTATACTGAGGTCTCCAATGACAAGAAGGAGATAGCCATCAAAAGATCAAGGGGAGATGCTGTCCTGGCAGAGGAAACAGCAAATGCAGAGGCTCCCTCAAAAGAAGCAAGCTTGGATGACTTCCAAAGTCCTTTCTAGGACCAATAGCCCTTATCTTGTGTTTTCTGTGGTCAGGATATGAATTTGGGTATGACACTAGGATAAGTCAAATGGCAGTCCTTTTATGGGCTGATCACTGCCAGTAAGAGGTAGATAGTGATACAGTTAGACTAGTTATGCTAGGGGCCAGCTGAGCAAGGGAAAATCATAATCCAGACTGGAAAGAGAAAAGTACAGCTAAAAAAGCAAAGACATCAATGGGCTATAAAGAATATTTAGAGACTGGGGCCAATTTCCTTTCAAAGCACCAAGCAGGCCCTTATCATAAGACAGTGACAGAGAAACAATGACAGAAGTTTGCTGCTTGGACTATTGGACACTTTTTTGAAGCCCCTTTACAGCAGCTGAAGAAGGGCAGAACTAAGTCAGGAAGAACATTCCTAGAAGAACTTAGAAATAAGGGTCTGGGCTAGTAATATTTTGGTCTCAGATGACAGAATAGATATTCATTCATTTACCTCACTCATTCACTCATTCAACAAATATTTATTGAGGACCCACTCTTCTAGGCCCTGCTCTTACAGCTGGAGCCATGGTATTGAAGAAAGCAGATAAAAATCCCTAGAAAAAGGCTGGGCGCGGTGGCTCATGCCTGTAATCCCAGCACTTTGGGAGGCCAAGATGGGCGGATCACCTGAGGTCGGGAGTTCGAGACCAGCCTAACCCACACGGAGAAATTCCATCTCTACTTAAAAAAATACAAAATTAGTCAGGCTTGGTGGCGCATGCTTATATTCCCAGCTACTTGGGAAGGCTGAGGCAGGAGAATCACTTGAACCTGGGAGGTGGAGGTTGCAGTAAGCCGAAATTGCACCACTGCCCTCCAGCCTGGGCAACAAGAGCAAAACCTGTCTAAAAAAAAAAAAAAAAATTCAAAAAAAAAAAAAAAAAATTCCCTAGAAAAGTCCTTACATTCTAGCAGGGAAGATAGATCTTGAGAGGTCAAAATCTTTAAACTGAACAAGCTTAGACCTTTTATTTGCTCTAAATATTGAGTGCCCGGTCTGTGCCTAGTGGCGGGTTAGTTGCTGGGTACTGTGCTGACCATACCTGGTCATGCAAACACATAATAACATATATTGATAGAAAATTTTACTGCCCTCAAACCACTTTCATCCTCCTTTCATCCTCATGCCACCCTACAAGCTCTCAAAGGCAAAGGGGTTTGCTCAGGCTCACCATGCTGAGCGTCTGGACTGCATCCCAGGTCATCTTGCAGTCTAGAGCTCTTTCAGTTATATCACTTTGTTGCTTACTACAGCAGATGTTTTCATTCTGTTGAACTAACCTATATGCACCTTCCCAGACATTATATTGGAAGCAAGAACTGTGAAGAGGCAGGAGCTGAGAGAATTCACTGTGTTGATGTGTGGCAGCAGCTACTCCCAGGTTCCCAGGGCAGCATCCAGTGTCGGTGGTGTCTGCAAGGCAATCGCAGCATCAGTGTTGGGCTGCAGCAACAATGGTGTCTTCACTGCCTTAGTTTTGTTGCATGATTAGGAACATTGCTTCCAGGTGTATAGCCTACAATCCAGATACTCTAGGCTTCCTGAAGATATTCTGAACTACCAATATTCATTTTAATAAATTCTTTTTTGTGCGTGCTTAAATCAACCAGATTTGGTTTATGTTGCCTGAAACTACACACTGTGACTGCTATGCTTACAAAATCCTTTGTCCTCATTTACCAGCAGGATAGGCAAAGTTTTCTACAGTTTAAAAAAAAAATCCCTAGTGGTTTAAAACAATGTGGCTTCTCTCTTGCTCATAGTCCTTGTGCATCCCAGGTTGACTGGATTTTTCTAGATAAATGTTTAAATATTTTGAACTAAATGAAAATGAAAATACAACTGATCAAAATTTGTGGTATGCAGCAAAAGTGGGGTTTTGAAGAAATTTTCTAACATTGAATGCACACATTAAAAAAGAAAAAATATCTAAAATCAATCATTTAAGCTTCTACCTTATGAAATTAAGGAGAAAATAGAAATGTAAACCCAAAGAAGCATAATACAAAATAATAAAATTAGAGCAGAAATCAATGGAAGTCAAAACGAGAAATCAATAGAGAAAAATCAACACAATCAAAAGCTAGTTTTTCACAACATCAGTAAAATTGATAAACCTCTAGTCAAGTTACAAATTACTAATATTGGAAATAAAAGAGGAGCTACTTCTACTGATCTCGTGATTGTTAAAAGCATAATAAAGGCTAGTTTAAAAACATAAGAGCATAATCAAAAGCTAATTATTTTCAAAAGATGAGTAAAATCGATAAACCTCTAGTTAAACTGCAAATTACTAATATTAGAAATTAAAGAGGAGCTATTTCTACTGATCCCGTGAACATTAAAGGTATAATAAAGGAATATAAACAATTCTATGTGTACAAATTTGATAAAATATATGAAATAGACCAATCCCTTGATGGGTATAAATTACTAATACTCACACAAGAAGAAACAGAATATGAATAACCTATATCTATTGAAGAAACTGACTCAATAATTAATAACCTTCCAAAAACAGAAAATACCAAGTCCAGATGGTTTTACTAGTGAATTCTACCAAACATTTAAGGGAGAAATTATACTGATTCTCTATGATCTCTTTTAGAAAATAGAAGCACATGGAACATTTTCTAACTCATTCTATGAGGTCAGCATTGTCCTAATACCAAAACAAACCAGAGAAAGACATTATAAGAAAGAAAAATTACAAGCCAATATTTTTCATGAACACCGATGTAAAAAATCTCAACCAAATATTGGCAAATCAAATCCAACAATGTAGAAAAAGAATTATACACCATGACAAATGAGATTTATTCCAGGTATGCAAGGCTGGCTCAACATTCAAAAATTACTTCAGGCCGGGCGTGGTAGGTCATGCCCATAATCCCAGCACTTTGGGAGGCTGAGGCGGGCAGAGTGCTTGAGGTGAGGAATTCAAGACCAGCCTGGCCAACATGGTGAAACTCCGTCTCTACTAAAATACAAAAATTAGCCAGGCGTGGTGGTGTGTGCCTTTAATCCCAGCTATTTGGGAGGCTAAGGCAGGAGAATCACTTGAACCTTGGGGGCGGAGGTTGCTGTGAGCCGAGATTGCGCCACTGCACTCCAGCCTGGGTGACACAGTGAGACTCAGTCTCAAAAAATAAATAAATAAACAAAAATCACTTCATGTAATCCATAACCTCAACAGGCTAAAGAAGAAAAATATACAACCATATCAATAGATGCAGAAAAATACATTTGACAAAGTCAAACACCTATTCATTATTTAAGGAAAAAAAACAGTGGACTTGGAGTAGAAGGAAACTTCCTTACCTTAATAAAGAAAGTCGCCCAGCTATCCCCAAGGCCACTGAAGGTCAGCACAGTCGTGGCGTTCCCTGCACCGGCAGTCTACCTGACCCATCAGCAGAAGGTGTTGAGGCTTTAAAAGCAGGCACTGCCACTATCATACTGAATGGGCAAAAACTGGAAGCATTCCCTTTGAAAACTGGCACAAGACAGGGATGCCCTCTCTCACCACTCCTATTCAACATAGTGTTGGAAGTTCTGGCCAGGGCAATCAGGCAAGAGAAAGAAATAAAGGGTATTCAATTAGAAAAAGAGGAAGTCAAATTGTCCTGTTTGCAGATGACATGATTGTATATTTAGAAAACCCATCGTCTCAGCCCAAAATCTCCTTAAGCTGATAAGCAACTTCAGCAAAGTCTCAGGATACAAAATCAATGTGCAAAAATCACAAGCATTCTTATACACCAATAATAGACAAACAGAGAGCCAAATTATGAGTGAACTCCCATTCACAATTGCTTCAAATAGAATAAAATACGTAGGAATCAAACTTACAAGGGATGTGAAGGACCTCTTCAAGGAGAACTAAAAACCACTGCTCAATGAAATAAAAGAGGACACAAACAAATGGAAGAACATTCCATACTCATGGATAGGAAGAATCAATATCATGAAAATGGCCATACTGCCCAAGGTAATTTATAGATTCAAGGCCATGCCCATTAAGCTACCAATGACTTTCTTCACAGAATTCAAAAAAATTACTTTAAAGTTCATATGGAACCAAAAAAGAGCCCACATTGCCAAGACAATGATAAGCCAAAAGAACAAAGCTGGAGGCATCATGCTACCTGACTTCAAGCTATACTACAAGGCTACAGTAACCAAAACAGGATGGTACTGGTACCAAAACAGAGACATACACCAGTGGAACAGAACAGAGCCCTCAGAAATAATACCACACATCTACAATCATCTGATCTTTGACAAACCTGACCAAAACAAGAATTCTGTGTTTAGTAAATGGTGCTGGGAAAACTGGCTAGCCATAAGTAGAAAGCTGGAACTGGATCCCTTCCTTACACCTTATACAAAAATTAATTCAAGATGGATTAAAGATTTAAATGTTAGACCTAAAACCATAAAAACCCTAGAAGAAAACCTAGGCAATACCATTCAGAACATAGGCATGGGCAAGGAATTCATGTCTAAAACACCAAAAGCTATGGCAACAAAAGCCAGAATTGACAAATGGGATCTAATTAAACTACAGAGCTTCTACACAGCAAAAGAAACTGCCATCAGAGTGAACACGCAACCTACAGAATGGGAGAAAAATTTTGCAATCTACTCATCTGACAAAGGGCTAATATCCAGAACCTACAAAGAACTCATACAAATTTACAAGAAAAAAAAACAAACAACCCCATCAGAAAGTGGGCAAAGGATATGAACAGACACTTCTCAAAAGAAGATATTTATGCAGCCAACAGACACATGAAAAAAATGCTCATCATCACTGGCCATCAGAGAAATGCAAATCAAAACCACAATGAGATACTATTTCACACCAGTTAGAATGGAGATCATTAAAAAGTCAGGAAACAACAGGTGCTGGAGAGGATGTGGAGAAATAGGAACACTTTCACACTGTTGGTGGGACTGTAAACTAGTTCAACCATTGTGGAAGACAGTGTGGAGATTCCTCAAGGATCTAGAACTAGAGATACCATTTGACCCAGCCATCCCATTACTGGGTATATACCCAAAGGATTATAAATCATGCTGCTATAAAGACACATGCACACATATGTTTACTGTGGCACTGTTCACAATAGCAAAGACTTGGAACCAACCCAAATGTCCATCAATGACAGACTGGATTAAGAAACTGTGGCACATATACACCATGGAATACTATGCAGCCATAAAAAAAGGATGAGTTCATGTCCTTTGTAGGGACATGGATGCAGCTGGAAACCATCATTCTCAGCAAACTATTGCAAGAGTAGAAAACCAAACACTGCATGTTCTCACTCATAGGTGGGAATTGAACAATGAGAACACTTGGACACAGGAAGGGGAACATCACACACCAGGGCCTGTTGTGGGGTGGGAGGAGGTGGGAAGGATAGCATTAGCAGATATACCTAATTTAATTGACAGGTTAATGGGTGCAGCACACCAACATGGCACATGTATACATATGTAACAAACCTGCACATTGTGCACACGTACCCTAGAACATACAGTATAATAAAAAAAATTTTTTTTAAAAAAAGCGGGCGCTGCACCACCTCGAGTTGTGGTGCATCCAAAGTGACAAATACCAATAATTTGCTTATCTGATGAGAGCCTTGTTTGAAGAACATAAGAATGAAAAGGATATGATGAAGGCCACCCAGCTGCTGAAGGAGGCTGAGGAAGAATTCTGGTACTTTCAGCATCCACAGCCATACATCTTCCCTGACTCTCCTAGGGATGCCTCCTATGTGACATATGAGTGCTACAAGGTACCAGAATGGTGCTTAGAAGACGGGCATCCTTCTGAGAAAGCAGAGTATCCTGATTACTTTGCCAAGAGAAAACGGTGGAAGAAACTGCGGAGGGAAAGCTGGAAACGACAGGTTAAGCAGCTGCAGAAGCAAATGCCACCTGCCCAAAAGGAAGGTGATTTGCCCCCACTGTGGTGGCATATTGTGACCAGACCCCGGGAGCAGTCCATGTAGAGAGAGAGAGACCTCATCTTTCATGCTTGTGCGTGAAATACACTACAGAACATACACTTGCTCTAATAAAAAATCAGTGAAATAGGAGAAAAAAAAGAAAGCTTGCCAACCCCTACAGCTAGTATTATATTTAATGAAGAAACTAGATTGTTTCCCCTGAAAATCAGAAACAAGGAAAGAGGTCTCCTCTCACCACCCTATTTAGCATCATACTAGAAGTCCTAGCTAAGACGATAAGATAAGAATAAAAAAAATAAACAGATAAGGAAGGAAGAAATAAAACTGTCTTTGTTTGCAAATGTGATGATTGTCCATGTTGAAAATCCAAAAGAACTGACCAAAAAACAAAAAACAAAAACAAAAAAGTCTTGAAATGAACAAGCAATTATAGCAAGATTGCAGGATACAAGGTTAATACAAAAAATTTAATTGCTTTCCTATATACCCACAAGGAAAAAAATGGATTATAAAATTAAAAATACATCATCTATGTCAGCACCAAAAAATTGAAATAATTAGGTTCTAATCTAATAAATAAAATAAATACAGAATCTATTTAGGGAAAACAAGTCTGATTTAAAAAATCAAATATCCAAATAAATGGAAATGTATTCCATGTTCACGGAAAGGAAGACCCAATATTGTTAAGATGTCAATTATTTCCAACTGATCTATATATTGAATGTAATCTTGATCAAAATCCTAACAAGTTATTTTGTGAATATCAAAAAAAGATTTAAAGTTTATATGGAAAGGCAAAAGACAAGATAATCAACACGATACTGAAAAAGAAGCACAAAGTCAAAAGGCTGATATTACCTGACTTTAACACTGCTAATAAAGGTACAGTAATCAAGACAACATGATATTGGAGGAAGAATAGACAAATAAATCAGTGGAACATAAAAGAGTCCAAAACAGACCCACGCAAGACAGACCACCTATCTTTGACAAAGGAGCAAAGGAGATTCAATGAGGAAATAGTAGATTTTTAGGCAAAGCATGGTGTCTCACACCTGTAATCCCAGCACTTTGGGAGGCTGAGATAGGAGGGTGGCTTGAGCCCAGGAGTCTGAGACCAGCCTGGGCAATATAGTAAGACTGTGTATCTACAAAGTTTTTTAATTAGCCAGGCATGGTAGTACACACCTGTAGTCCCAGCTACTCAGGAGGCTGATGTGAGAGAATCTCTTGAGCCTGGGAGGCAGAGGCTGCAGTGAGCCGACACCACACCACTGCACCCAGCCTGGGCAACAGTCTAAGAATCTGTCTCAAAAAAAAAAAGATACCATAGATTTTTAAATAAATGGTACTAAAACATTAGACATCCTTAGGAAAAGATTGATCTAGATACAGACTTTCCTTCTACTTTTCACAAAATATTACCTCAAAATGGATCATAGACCTGAACGTAAAACTATAAAACTTCTAGAAGATAATGTAGAAGAAAATCTAGGTGACCTTGAGTTTGGAGATGAGTTTTCAGATTAAAAAAAAAAAAGAGCAATACATGAAAGAAAAATATTGGCAACTTAGATTTTATTAAAATTTAAAACTTCTGCTCTGCAAAAGATACTTTTAAGAGAATGAAAAAACGAGCCAAAGACTGGAAGAATATATTCACAAAGCACATGTCTGATAAAGGCCTTGTAGCCAAAAGGGAAAAAAAAAAAAAACCTTAAAACTCAATAATAAGAAAATAAACAACCCACTTTAAAAGCTGGCAAAAGACCTGAACAGATACCCCACCAAAAAGATACACAGATGACAAACAAGTATATGAATACATGCTCAACATCATATGTCATTAGAGAAGCGCAAGTTAAAACAACAATGAGATATCACTAAATACCTATTCTAATGGCAAAAAAAAAAAACCCTAACAATATCAAATATTGGCAAGAATATTATTCAGTGGCAATGCAAAATGGTGTGGCCACTTTGAAAGATAATCTGGTGGTTTCTTACAAGGTTTAAACATAGTATTGCCATACAATCCAACAATCGCACTCCTAGGTATTTATCCAACTGACTTGAAAACTTATGCCCACATAAAACCTACAAATGAATGTTTATAGCAGCTTTATTCATAATTGCCAAAAACTGGAAGCAACCAAGATGTAACTCAATAGGTAAATGGATAAGCAAACCATATTCTATACAACGAATATTATTCAGTGACAGGAAGAAAGTCCTATCAATCCATGAAAAGACAAGAAAGAAATTTAAATGTGTATTGCTAAGTGAAGCCAGTCTGAAAGGGATACATACTGTATGATTCCAACTATATGACATTCTGGGAAATGAAATACCATATAGACATTAAAAAAGGTCAGTGGTTGCCAGGGGTTCTGGGTAGGGGAGGGATTAGCAGGTGAAGCACAGGAGATTTTTAGAGCAGCAATAGGATTCTGTATACTATAATTATGGGTATATGACATGCATTTGTTGGGACTCACAGAATTGTATAATGCAAATAGTGAACCTCTATGTAAACTATGAACTCTAGTTAATAATAATATATCAGTATTGGGTCATTAATTGTGACAAATATACTATACTAATGTACGACGTCAATAATAAGGGATATGTCAGTAGGGGAGATACATGGAAACACTGAACTATCTGCTCAATTCTTCTGTAAATCTTTTTTTTTAAGACAAAATCATGCTGTTATGCATGTTAGAGTGCAAATGCAGCAGCATGATCATAACTCACTAAAACTCCTGGTCTCAAGCAATCTTCCTGCCTCACCCTCCTGAATACCTAGGGCTACAGGCACATGCCACCACACCCAGCTAATTTTCTTTCCATATTTTGTAGAGATGGGTCTTGCTATTTTGCCCAGACTGGTCTTAATGTCCTGGCCTCAAGGGATCCTCCCACCTCAGCCTCCCAAAGCACTGGAATTATAAGCATGAGCCAGTGTGTCTGGCCCTTCTGTTAATCTAAAACTGTGCTAAAAAATAAAGTTCATTAATTTTTTAAAAAAATTGATGGTTTAAAATAACAATGGTTTCTTTCTTGATCACACTTCATGTTCACATCGGAATTGGCTGCTTTTTCCTTCTTCAGGAAACTGGTACAGACTTATTCAGGGGCAGCCTGGTTGATGAAAATCTCATCTTGAATATCACCAGTCTTCATGAAAGAGTGGAGAAATCATTCAGTGGTTCTTAAATATGATGTACCAGAGGAGGCACATGGCTTCTGCTCACATTTCGTTATGAGTAAATCATCCAGCCACACCTAGCTTTAAGAGTGATGGGAATGCAATTTTATCATGTGCCCAGAAAAAGAAAAATCCAAATTCTAGTCATTAGTCCTAATGACTACCACCCCTTTTTTCCTTCCTCCAGCATTATCACCAGGACACTTGTGCACAGGACACTTTTGTGCCAGCACACAGAAAAACATTCTGGCTGCTCAGAGGCAGAGGCTCTCCAAGCCCACTGATCCCTGCTAGGGTCATTGATACATCTCAAGCAAGCTCCACCCACTTAATTGCTTCTTCACTTTGAAATCCCTCCTGAAAAACCTAGTGCTTTTATGAAGTTCTTCCTTGGCTTCATACCCTCAGTATCAATTTACAAGAGGGAAAAAGTCCAAAGAGAAACAGAAGAAACATTGGGAAAAGTATGCTTCAAAAATCCTTTGTAGGTTAGAAGATCAAGGACCTCCATACCAGCTTTCACTCCACTGAGTGTTGCTCAGCAAGGAGCTTGACCTGTCTCTTCACCTACCACCACAAAGGCCGATGGCAGGCTACAAAGGACACATCCATTGTAAAGAATTATAAAGTCTTGTTCTGTTCACAGTGGCCAAGAATACCTTGAGCATTCTAAAGCTGAGATGAGTGGAAGAAAAAGTGTTACTAGGACTACTTGATTTGCATGTGACAAATTTAACTCAAACCAGCTTAAGCACAAAGAGAACGATCTGGTCTGTGTAACCAAGAATTCCTGTCCAGATTCAGGAATTAATTTGAACAATATCATTAGATCTCAGTCTCTCTCTCTCTCTCTCTCTCTCTCTCTCTTTTGCTTTTCTGAGTTGATTTTATTCTCAGGCAATTTTCTCCCACATGCTAAAAAATTGGCTTAGGGAGCAATATGGTTTGGCTGTGTCCCCACCCAAATCTCATCTTCAATTGTAGCTCCCATAATCTCCATGGGTCGTGGGAGGGACCCGGTGGGAGGTAATTGAATCATGCCGGCAGGTTTTTCCTATGCTGAATAAAGGGCAGTTCCCCTGCACATGCTCTCTTGCCTGCTGCCATGTAAAACGTGTTCCTGTTCTTCCTTCACCTTCCACCATGATTGGGAGGCCTTCCCAGCCATGTGAAACTGCGAGTCCACTAAACCTCTTTTTCTTTATAAATTATCCAGTCTCAGGTATTTCTTGAGAGCAGTATGAAAATGGACTAATACAGGTAGTTAAATCTATCCCAAACTTTCAGAAAGTTAGCTCTTTCAGGAAGAGAGGGACGGAGACAGAAGCACAGAGATAGAAAGAAAACCTCTGCCACTGGTCCCAGCAAAGTCCTGGAAGAATGCTGAGGATTCTAGTTGATCAATCCCAGGTCACATAGGCCTCCTTGAACCAATTGTATGATCACTGTAACTCTGTCCCATAGGATCAATATGGAATAGACTTCTTGTTGGAAAAAGATGTTTATGTTTCCAGAGAAAAAGAGGAGAGGAGAGCTACAACTACTAGAGCCAACCACAGTAAGGGGACAAAATCAAGCAAGCACACAAGCATGTGCAAGCACGTACATACCCACATTCAGGTAGCCTTTCATCATCAGACTGCCCATCTTAGAAACAGGTTATGGTTCCAGGATTGTCTAAGGCTGAAGACGATAGAACCGCTCCTCCAGAGCTATAGCCCTGCTGCCGTCCTCCACGAAGATGGAACTTGCCTGTGCATGCTCTTCCAGGGTCTCCCTGGTTGAACACCTCCCTTAGTAATTTGCATACCCACCTCGTGCCCATTATTTATCTTGAGGAAAATAATGGTTTCTGTTTTTCTTTGCATTCCATCACGTGATCCAGGGATAGTCATTCAGCCAGTATTGAATGAATGTCTGTATCTCTGGATGCATAAATGGACAGAACAAAGAGCTTCTAAGAAAGTAGAATATACAGTCTCTGACTCTGGGATCTTTTCACTTTGTCAAGGACAATCAGAATACCTCTTAACATAACAGAACAGATTTAAATAAAAGCCACAAGAATAAATTAACTACATAAGATTTGAATCAGATAGTGATCAGAGGATGCCAAGTAAAAGTGTAAACAAAGTCAGGCTCCCACAGTTGTCAAGTGCACTTAGAGACAGCTTTTGCTTCTTATTATTTGTGCTCAAATCTTATTCATGTCAGTAATGTGATTCTCAAATGGGAGGGACACATGGTGAATGCCGAGAGCAGCTTGGATTGGAAGGGCCCATGGTGCTTTGATTAGTACAGAGGAACAAACCCTAGGGCTCTGATTCCTGCCCAGGCCTAGAAAAGTCTACCCCTCTTTCCTGACCACCAGTATCCCACTAATCCCAACTGTCCTCCATCTGGGAGTAGGTAATTTCTCCATTTGCAGAGAGTAAGAGTCCTTCCCATCCTTCCTCCTCTGACATATGCAGACTACACATTAGCATGGTAATGTCTCATGCCATTAGTGAGTAACGTGCTGAATAATTAGGCTATGAAAATCTAACAGCAGGGATTTTTGTTTTATTAGCAATTTTCCATCCTATTGTGTTAATTTCATCTCATGTCAGCCGGCTTTCTAAGTAAACAATGATCACAGGCAGACATCAGTTCCCAGCACATTGTGCTGCTGTAGGTGACTTCACAGACCAGAAAATGGCTTAAGTTGTCTTTTGTCTTGCAGTCTCTGCCTTCTGTTGATGTCATAAGATCTCTAGTCCCTGGTTTCTTATGACCCTAGAATATTCATTTCCTCTTTGTGTGTGTCTTTCTCTGCTTGTCTGTTCTCAATCTATCTCAATGTCCTTCTTGCTCATCTTTGTTTTTCTTCTCCCTCTTTTATGCCTTCTCCTCTCCAATACCTCTGTGTGCCTAACTGTAATGACATTGCACTTTTCAATACCATTTTCTTTTCAAATAATTTTCACATCCATCTTGCATCTTCTGCCCCCACTTCATTTTTCCATATACTTTCTTTAATGTCTCTCACTTTCCTCCCCAATTCATCTGCTTTTCCTTCCACTTGACTGTCTTCTCACCATTCCTTCCTTCACCTCCTGAACTCTCCATTATCTTTCAGCCTCTCACCACCCTCCATCCCCCACCCCTCCATACACACACACACACACACACACACACACACACACACACACACACAACTCATTTTCTCCTTCCTGCTCACCAAGATTCCTGGCTGACAGATGATTAATATTGGGCCCAGGTATGCTGGAAAGTTTAATGCTTTTTCTGTGATATCCCCACAGTCATCAAACAACGGCAAGTTTCTCCCAGAGCTGAGAAAAACTTCTGTTACTTAATACGTTGCTGTTGTCCAAGTTACAAAAGCACCTGCCAAGTCCCTAAGAAAGATCATGGAGAAAGGTATTGGCAGCATTTACCGGGTCACCACATGGACAGAGCTGATGAAGAAGGGTCATCCTTAATCAAAAGTTCCTCTTTCATTCTGTTCCTTCCTGTCTGACTCCAGGAGAGTAGGAACCTGGATTCCCCCAAGGCAGGATCACGTTTACTGACTCTACCCAAATATCCAGGCCAAAGAACTAGAACAATGAGGTAATATCTCCTTCAAAAAAAGATATAGCTAAATGCCAATAACTCAAGCACTCAAACTATGCATCCACAGAAGACCAATAACCCAACAGGCTGCTGTCTGGGGCAGCAGTTTGGGACACGCCAAAGCAATGTATAATTTTCATAATTAACCCACAAAATGTAACATAGTTGCCCTTCCTGCTAAGGGGCATAAATATTGTCCCTTTGATTTCATTCACCCTTGCCTCCTCATCATTCAGCCACATTTCACCATCCCTCCTCTATAATGCTCAACATGTACATGGCTATTTGATGTCTCAAAAAATCAACCGGCTTAATAAATGAGATTTTAGCCCTACAAAGATTGCCATGACTCAGATGAAAAAGAAAGCCAGAAGAGGATACAAGAAGCTTTTGAAAAGCACCAAGGCCCAAAAGGATCTGAGATATTTGCAAATCTGTCCCATACCCACAACTGTGCAGCAGTGAGAATTACAAAAGAAATGGAAAATAATTTCCGTGATCTCAAGAAAACGTTGATTAGACAAGAAAATAGGATTAACTCTTAGATTCTGTGAAATAAGCTACACATATAACACAGGCATTTTAAAAGAGATAGCTAATGTAGCTCCATGAAATCAAAGGTGATTTAAGACAGATTTTGAACATGCCTGCGTAGAGAAATAAAACAATCAAAGCACAAATGTGGAAATGTGAATGGCCTGGAATCACAGAAAAGGCAGCTTTGCTGCTATGAGCAATGGAAACTACTCCACTGATGGGCACTTCCAGTTGCTGTCCCAGCACAGCGACCTCACCAGCATCACGCCAGGACTGAACCACTGAAACCATTATGTTTAGTGCACAGTGAACCAATCTTAGAATAAGAAATGGGCAAGCCAATCTCACTTCTGCCACACCTTCTTCCTCTCAGCTCTCATTGCCTGTCCATATCAATATCCCGCATCAGACATACAGACAACCCCCCATACCGACTGCTGCACTAGCGAGAATCACCTCGCACAGACGCGTTCACCCTGCATTCAGCACATCAGCATTCAGCACCACGGCCAGCGCCTGAGGCAGCAGAAGGGAGCGAAACCCAGAAGAGGCAGCAGAAAATATAATCATTCTCTCAGTAGTCAGCCACAGGGCTCCTATTTCTTTCTCTTGTTTCTGAAGCTTCTTCCCCCTGGGTCCATGCAGGGCTACTGCATCTGGGTATCCATAAAAATTGACTGTGTTGTACTAACATATTCTGTGATTAACTGGTAGGAGAAGAAGAGGGAAAGCACCCCTCCCCTCCTCTACATATGTGCATAGATCCCTCCCTGTCTAAGAAGCTGGCTGCCTTTGACAAATACTGGAAACTCCTTCCCACATCCTGCTTTTTAATGACTAAGAGAGCAAGACCTGTAGTCAAGCTGTCTTCTCTAAGCTCGACTACATGGTAGCTGTGTAACCTTAGGCAAGTCACCTGCAAAATGAAGATAAAAATAGTACCTATCTCATTGGCTTTGCTGTTATTATTGCTCATGATCATGATCAGTGCTATCATCTGGCGACACTGGTCACCTTGCTGTTGCTTGAACATACTCCTGCCTCAAAGTCTTTGCATTCACTATTTCCTATGCTTAGAATCTTTCTCCAAAATAGCCATGTGGCTTGCTCCCTCACTTTCTACCAACTATCAGTAAGACTTTCCCTGGTTATACCCTATAGTACCTCTCTCTCCACCACTCCCTACGTCCCATTCCTGCTTTATTTTCCTTCCTAAAATGTATTACTTTCTGATGTACTAAATATTATGTTTATGTTTCCTCTATCCCCTTTTAGAACGTAAGCTCCATGAAGGCATGAATTACATTATGTTCACTTGTATCCCTCATGCCATTAAACAGTACCTGGCATGTAACAGGTGTTCAAAAACACTGGGTGAATGCAGTGTTATTATTATTATCAAAATGATTATTCAAGGATGATTTTCTCTATTTTATACAGGAGCAAACTGAAACATTTAAAAAACGTATGAAGTGCAAGCAGAAAATAATGAATTGAGAGCCAACCTTTCAATCTATTCCACCAGAGCAGCCCATAAGCTAATGAAGTATTCAAGATGCAGTTTGAGAGAAGTTCCCCATATCTTGAAGAGAGTCCTTGGGTAACCATTTTTAATCTCCTCCACCCCTCCCCAGAGCCCAGCCCAGGACCCTGTGGAGACTGCTGAAGGTTGGCAAAGCTCTAAGTCTTCCCTGGTCCAATGTACGTCCCAGAAGGATCCAACTCCCATGGGTCTACCTGGCTTCAGGCCTCTGACATGGGGACTTGGTGAAAGCTAGGCAGCACTCAGCACTGAGAAGGCCATGCCACCAGTGTTCTGATACATCAGGGTTCATCTCAGCTTCTTCTCCTCCTAATAGGGTCTCATGCTCAGACTCATGCTCTTCCATCAGCCAGGAGGAGCAAGGTGAAGGGCACAGGGCAGGGATCATTCTGAATCTCTTGCAAAAAGAGTTTGCTTCCAAAGTGGCCAAAGTCCCCAGTGGAATTTGCTGATGAAGACTTTGCCTTAGAGTCAGGATTGAGGGAGGAGATGAGCCCGATCCCAGGATGAGGTCACATAAAAACCTCCTGCACCACGACTGTGCTAATGAAGAAGGGCCCCACTGGGGGACAGGAAATTCCAGATTTCTGCTGGTAAAGCCCACCTGAACAGCTATTTTTTTCCCAACACTGAGGCTTGCGGATGAAATAGGAACACCAGAGACAAGACAGGTAAAGGAATAAATGAGAGATAGGAAACTCTGGTTCTGCTACAAGAAGGCCATTGAAACCAAGCTCAATTCCATAAAAGTGAGTCCTGTGAGAAACAGGAAGACAGAGTCACAAACCAGGTCGCTATGTGTTAATGAAGAAGTCAAAGGAGAACTTCTACAACTCAAAAGTCACAGGCTCCACATCACACAAAAGAATGGCACACTGCAATTTGTACAGCACCAACCAGAGAGCTTGTTAAAAATGCAGAATCCCTGAGCTCCACTGCAAACCTGCTGAATCAGGATCTCTGGGGCTGGGCCCAGGAACAGGCATTTTAACATCCTGCCCAAACAAGTTTTGTACACGCTGAGTTTTGTTTGTTGTTGCTGTTGTTGTTGTTGTTTGAGACAGAGTTTCACTCTGTCACCCAGGCTACAGTGCAGTGGCACAATCTCGGCTCACCACAACCTCTGCCCCCCCAAGGTTCAAGCCATTCTCCTGCCTCAGCCTCCCGAGTAGCTGGGATTACAGAAACACACCACCACGCCTGGCTAATTTTTTATATTTTTGGTAGAGATGGGGTTTCACCATGGTGGCCAGGCTGATCTCGAACTCCTGACCTCAAGTGATCCACTCGCCTCAGCCTCCCAAAGTGCTGGGATTACAGGAATGAGCCACCACGCCCAGCCCATGCTGAGTTTTGGAAGCATAAATGCATTGCCCTGTTGAGGCACAGCAATTCAAATCACTCCAGCAAACCTTTGTGAGACCTTCCATGTTCTGGACTATCTGATAGTGGTTGGACTTCCTGGCAGTTTGGTTGAGAAGAGGGGGTGACTTGGGTATCCTCTTATCCATACAATGGTCGAATAACAACAAAAATCTTTGGGAAGGCTGCGAAGAGCAGCCGAAAAGCTTCACGGATTGGGGCAGAAGAAGACAGGGGCTGCTGCTTGGTGTAGCAGAGAGGCCTGCAGAGTTAGAAACTGGCAAATTATCTGGCCTTGGCCCTTAGGTCAGACTTGGATCTCATCCTCAGAGAACTAGGGTACACTCAGTGTGGCTGATAGGTGGGTGGGAGGGAGAGGCCAGGTCACTCTGGGAGATTGGTACCAACCTCGTCCCACATCTCAACACATACATCGCTTTCAAATGTATCTCTTTCTTCTTTCCTACTCAGCTATGTAGAGAAGCACAGATGCACAGAAACTCGTGTGTGAAAGGAACTTAAAGGTCAGCCAGCTCAGGCCCCAACCAATATAGTCCTGATGTTTGTCTCTGTTGTCCTTTTCTTTCCTGCTAAGTGTGAGGTCTACCTAGGTCATCCAAATAAGATACACACTTGTTTGCATTTCTCAGCAGCAAAAAGGTTGTTGATTCATATTCTAGAGGCAGTAAAATCTGCAGTGAGGACCTGAATCTATCCAATGTCTGGCACCTAAATGGCTGACAGAGTTCCTCCACTTCCCCAGGAAAGACTAAAAGGCCTGTGTGGAAGTACGGCTTCCCCCGAAGTTCCTGGGGACGTGCTGTGTTTCTCTGGATTATTTTGATGTCCTTTAAGTGTGCTTTTAAACTTTGCCTCCCAAAAGGTACTAATACTACAAATGGAGTCATTTCTGATTTTAGCTCATCACCTTTAGCCACTGTCATGAACCCAAGAGGCCTAAATTCAAGATCCTGTATTGTTAAGAAATTTCAATGAAGAAGCAATGGCTTGAGATTAAGAAACCTGCTTTAGCCATCGACACTACCATCTCCCCAGCCTCTGTATGTGAATCTGGAAAATGGGGCAGGTATGGCAGCTCCAAGTTTGTCAGTGACAGTACATGAAACCATGCCTTCTCTACCATCAGAGCTCCCAGAAGAGAGTGCAATATGCATGCCAGGTGGTGTTATTAATGACACACTCAGGTGCTTTCTACAGTTTGTGATTAGTACTAAAGGGTAATAGTTAACTGTGTCACCTTCTCAAGACAACACCAAGCAGAAGGTCCTGGCATTAAAGGAATGACCTGCTGCTCCCATCTTTATCGGAATTTTCAGCATTTGCACTGACTCACTGATGACAGCAGATAGTGCTCAGAGAGTTTGTTCCAAGAATATTAATTGGCTTCCCTATTCAGTGATGCTCACTTACTCACCCCACTCCCTCTCACTCTTGCTCTTTCGCTTTCTCTCTCTTTGTTGAGTTGACACAGGCAACAACTCCTCAAAAGCTGTTTCCTTAAAGCCACAACAGCAACAGGCAACAGCAGCCTCAAGAGCCTCAGAAGAGGCAGCAGTGTACAGCATCAAGAGCTTTGCTTCCCTTTGTTTCAGGAGGTGAGAGGAGCTACGCCAAGGAATGCAGAGGGACCTGGCTGCTCTAGAATCTCAGCTCCTCTCCAGGAGCCTGGCACTGGGCACAGAGTTACCATGAGCACGCACACCAAATAGGGTGGCTTCCAACTGGCACAGGGAGTCGTACCCTCAGCATTGTTGGGAAGAGCCGAGGAAGGATGGGGCAGAGCCAGCTTCTGGCTAGAACTGAGATGCATCCATGACAGGAGTAGGGGATTGGAAAGCCATAAGGCAGCACCATGCAATTGGACACAATCTCTAGAAAGGAAATCCATCTGTCCTTGAGACTCAGGGAGGGAGGATGCTTTACTGAAGGTCACAGAAGGATGGAAAGGAAGGGCCAAATGTTTCCAAAGGACTCAGGCTCTGCTTCAGAGAGTTCAAAAAAGAGCCCATAATTAAAGACAAGATATCAAAGTCAACAGATTTCTTCAGCTCTCTGGGCACTACCTACCTGAGCTGTACTTCCGGACAAAGCACTCAATCAATGTTACAGTATATTATAATATTATAGTATATAATATTTGGATACTGCATTAAGATTTGGAAAAGCCTCTGGAAAATGCTTTAAGTCTTCATAGTTTTATGCAAGACTGCAGACCCTGCTCCCCACGGATGCATCGCTTCTCAGTGCAAATCCCACCACCACATCCCTGGGACACAGGGCCCCAGGAGAAGAAGCTCGGCCCCTCCTCCAGCCCAAATCTAGCCAAGCTTCCCCCTCTCCCCTCTCCCAGCAGGCACTCTGTTAAAATGCCTGAGACTCTGGCACCCAGAGCAAGAGGCAGAAAGAGAGCAGTGAAAGCGTCTCCGATAAGCAAGCATAGCAGACAGGGTGAACAGCAAACCCCCTGGAACCAGACAGCCTGGGTTCAAGAGCTGGCCCCATCTCCTGCTAGCTAGTGATTCTTGGACACACGACTTAACCTCTGTTCCTCAGCTTCCCCACCCAGAAAACAGAGCTAGTAACAGCAGCACCTATCCTCTGACTGTGTTGAGGGGATTCAGTGACAGAGTTGAAAGAGTCCTTAGTATGGTGCCTGACCCCTAGTGACTATTCAGTAAAAAACAGTGCACTAATACCATGGGGAAGGCGTGGTATTTATATGGGACAGGCGGAGGACTGTGGTCAAGGCAGCTGTTTTGAACTGTAGAAGTTCAAACCCACTCAATACAACTTGGCAAGGACAAGCCCATACTATACAAATTGGCTAATTTCCTGCAAAGAAATATCCCGGTGTGTAGAGAACAGGAATTCTTACACACTGTTGGTACAAATGTAAATTTGTATAACCATTATGGAAAACAGTATGGAGGTTCCTCAAAAAGCTAAAACAGAACTACCGTAAGATCCAGCAATCCCACTACTGATATATATCCAAAGGAAAGAAAATCAGTAGACCAAAGAGACATCTACAGCCCCATGTTTACTGCCACTCTAGTCACAATAGCCAAGATATGGAATCAGCCTAAGTGTCCATCAGCAGATTAATGGATAAAGAAAATATTGTATACATCTATAAATAGAATTTTATTCAGCTATCAAAAAACAATGAAATCTTGTCATTTGCAGCAACATGGATGAGCCCGGAGTACATTGTTGGTGAAATAAACCAGGCACAGAAAGATAAATACTCCATGTTCTCACTCATGTAAAGCTTAAAAAAAAAAAAAAAAAAAAAAAAGTTGATCTCATAGCAGAGAGTAGAAGAGAGTTTACCAGATGCTGAGAAGGGTAAGGAGGAGGGGCAGATAGGAAGAGGTTGGTTATAGGATACAAAATGACCACTAGATGGGAGGAATAAGTTCTAGTGTTCCATACCACTGTAGAGGGACCATAGTTAACAATAATTTATTGGATAGGGTCACATGAAGGTGAGACTTTTGAATGTGCCCAACACAGAGAAATTATCAATGTTTAAGATGATGGATATGCTAATTACCCTGATTTGATCATTCCACATTATATGTATCCAAATATTACTCTGCACCCCATAAATATATGCAATGACTATGTGTCAATTTTTACTTCAATAATTTTTGAGGTACAAGTGGTTTGTGGTTACATAGATAAGTTCTCTAGTGGTGATTTCTGAGATTTTGGTGCACCCATCACCCTAGCAGTGCATGCTGTACCCAGTAGGTAGTCTTTTATCCCTCGCCTTCCTCCCATCCTTCCCTGTGAGTCACTAAAGTCCATTATATTATTTTTATGCCTCTGCATCCTCATAGCTTAGCTCCCACTTATAAGTGAGAATATATGACATTTACTTTTCCATTCCTGAGTTACTTCACTTAGAATAATGGCCTCCAACTCCATCCAAGTTGCTGCAAAGGTCATTATTTCATTCCGTTTTATGGTTGAGTAGTACTCTATGGTGTGTATATATACCACATTTTCTTTATCCACTCATTGGTTGATCTCTCTGATCAACCAAGGAGTGAGATAAGGTCTCTCTCCATCACTCAGGCTGGAGTGCAGTGGCGCAATCACAACTCACAGCAGCCTCTACCTTCTGGGCTCAAGCAATCCTCCCACCTCAGTCTCCCAAGTAGTTGGGAACACAGGTGCATGCCACCATACCTAGTTAATTTTTCTTATTTTTTGTAAAGATGATGTCTCACCATGTTCTCCAGGCTGGAAAAATGTTTTTCAGGCTGGGCACAGTAGCTCACACCTGTAATCCCAGCACTTTGGGAGTTGGAGACCAGCCTAAGCAACATGGTAAGATCCTCTGTCTACAAAAAAATTAAAAATTAGCCAGGAGTGGTGGCGCATGCCTGTAGTCCCAGCTACTCCAGAGGCTGAGGAGGGAGGATCACTTGAACCCAGGAGGTCAAGGCTACAGTGAGCCATGATTGGGCCACTGCACTGCAACCTGGGCAACATAATAAGACCATGTCTCTAAAAATAAAAATAAATAAAATTTAAAATGTTTTTTAAAATCGCTGTGGACACACAACTCCCACTGATTTGAGGCTCCCACTCTCTTGCTGACATGTCCCTTCTTCCTCTGGTCATTTCTCTCTCTCACTTATTTTTTTTAATTTTTTGTTTGTTTGTTTTTTCTTTTGAGACATGGTCTCACCCTGTTGCCCAAGCTGTAGTGCAGTGGTGCAATCTTGGCTTACTGCAACCTCCCCCTCCTGGGTTCAAGCGATTCTCCTGCCTCAGCCTCCCGAGTAGCTGATAATACAGGCGCCCACCACCACGACTGGCTAATTTTTGTATTTTTTTCTGTAGAGATGGGGTTCCATCACGTTGGCCAGACTGATCTCGAACTCCTGACCTGAAGTGATCACCCGCCTCGGCCTCCCAAAGTGCTGGGATTACAGGCATGAGCCACCGTGCCCGGCCGTCTGGTCATCTCTTCTAAAGTCCCTGAGCCCTAGGCCAGAGGGGCCCTCTGTGTTCTCATAACCCCTTGGCTCCTTTGTGGAATGAGATTTGAGGAAACGCAGGCAGGAGAGGCAGGGGGCCTGCCTCTGCCCTCACTCCTCCTTCCCCCACCCTGCAACTCTTCCTTCCCCACCTCCCACAGGTTCCCGTGACAGCTGTTGGGGTGAGAGCCAAGTTTTCTGCAGCCCCTGCCCCTCCCCTGCAGGCACCCCTCCTTCCGTCCTGGGATCTCCCTCCTGAGCGCGTCCCACACCCGTATTTGTTAAGCTGCGGAGGACACAGTAATTGCCCAGCAGAAAATACGGGTGCAGATATTAGGGAGCGCCGGGGCAAAGGCACTAAATGAGATTCTTGTTTTCCAAACAGAGCCCGAGATTTAATTACAGCCTTTCCAAGTGCTTATTAAAAACCCTTATTTTTTTCCTTATTGTTTTCCTGCATGGTGCATATTGAATCAGCCACTGCTGTTGTCTTGTTTTTGGAGCGTTCATAAAAAGAACCGATGTGGAAAATTGCAAACACAGATTGTACCCAAACAATACCTTCTCCCTTTGCCTTTCTTCCTCTTCTTTCTTCCCGCTGAATAACAACATGGGATAGTGTTTTCCGTGCACATCCGAGCCCTCTCAAACAGCCGAAGGGGGTCTTTTCAGCACTCAGAGACCACTCCTCCACCCTCCTGAGAAACAGGAGCAGGCCAGAAGGAGCAGGAACCCATGTCCTGTGCGAAACAGGAGGAGACAGGTGCTCTGCAGAACTGCAATCATAGACCATCAAGGCCAAGAGGGCCCTCCGCAGAGTGGCCTCACCATCCCATCACGGGTGAGGAATCTACTTGAGCAGAGAGGTGAAATGATGGAGCCTAGACACAGCCAGTTCCTTTGTCTACTCGACCGGAGCGTCTTCTACTGAGGTGGCTCCCTTCATACTTCTGGCATTTGCACCCAGAAGGATCTGTGGACTCTTTTTTTAACCCATACAGTTCCTCCTCTGGCAAGAGGGTTGGTCTCTCCAAACCTTCCCCTTCTCACTGGCAGCATCCCATATTGATAATCAGCAGCGCTACCCCCAGGTAGCAACCCTGCTCCAAGAAGACCAGGTCCAGGGTCCCAGCCAGATGCGATATCAACCAGGGACTTAAGTTTTTAACTGCCTGCTTACCTCTGAATGATATTGCCTCTCAAACAAACAAGCCTGTTTCCCGGCCTTTCTCAGAAAGTTTCCATAAGACAAAGTCCTAAGGAGGCACCTTAGGGACTCCTTAGGGGAAAGAGACTAGACCCCTTTGGGTGTCCTCAGGTCCTCACCAGAGCCTCCTTGCCATGAGCCATCCTCGCTGCCCTCCCTGCTTGCCCAATTTGGATCTGGAATCCAGGCTCTAGAGGGGAGGTAGTTCCTCTCCCCATGCCATCTTTCCCCCCTGCTGCTCAATTGGCAGGAATGGGGGGGCACCAATTATTGCCAATTTGGAGGAGTGATGCCAGCTTGGGGAATGTGTCTTATTGAATACTGGTTAAAATTCTATTCCCCCTTCCTGTCCCCCACTCCTCATACGCCACACTAGCACCCAGTCTTCCAGCTTCCATTCTGCTCATTAGCTCAAGTCGCCCTTCTTGGGAAGGAAGGGCAGAGCAGGGGTGATGGAGCTGGCACCCTCTATTCCAGCTCCCTGATAGGAACCCTGCTGAACCCACAGTCTGCCACCCTCTGCTCAGGTTCCTCCCTGGTGAGGAAGGGTACTTGTGCTTAGATTACAAAGCCAAGACCTTGGCCATGTGATTCCAGAGAAGAACTCTTGGTTTCCTCCTAAACTTCATTTTTCTCTGTCCTTCCAATTCTATTTTTCAAGCTTACACAAAGTTGAGAGTTGAGGTGGGAGGAACTTTCCAAAGAGAAGGCAATTGGCAGATTCCTTCATGGCTCTCCCACCCCCTCACAGAGTGGACATCTAAAGTAGACCTCAAGGAGCCTCAAAATCCCTCTGCTCCAACATGCAGGGAACCTCACCCCTTGGGCTGTGAACCACACACAGGAGGCTGGGTGAAGTGTGGCAAGACCAATGAAAACCTAAAAAAGCTGATATTTCTGCTGAAACTCCCCAAGTCTACTCTCCCCAGCAGAATCATGGAACTTCAGAGCAAAAAAACTACGCCAAATGCCGAGGTTGATTCTCAATTTCAATTTCACCCTTCTGTCTCCAGAGCTGGCAAAGCTAAAAATGACACTTCCCAGAGCTTCTCATAGCTCAACTTGGGTTCTGCTCATTAGCTGCATTTGTGCCAGAATTGGGGAGTGGGACCCAAAGAACGCCATCATCTCTCTGCAGAGGTGCAGTGGGACAATCAATGTTGGTTGTTGCTGGATTCCAGGGCCCATGGTCTTGTCACCAGTTTCAAGGGTGTGATGATGACAGTGGAGGCTACCACCCATGACAGCAGTTTTCTGACCGGTAGCCTTCAACTTCATTCTTCTGGCTCTTCCAGTGAACTTTGTAAAGATTTCATTCTCTGTATAAAATTATTTTCTGTTCAAAATACCTTGAGATATTTCGGTTTCCTGTTTTAAATCTTGACTGATACAGTCTCTGTATCCATTTTGCAGATGAAGTTCAAAGAAATGAAGTGACTTTCCCAAGGTCCCAGAGCAACTTAGAAGGCAGACCTGGGACCAGATTCAACTTTCCTCACTCTAACCCAGAGTGTATTCCACAGAAGAGTGAAGAAGAGAGTAGCTGTCCTTTTAAAACTCCCCTTCCTTTCTCCCAGAAGTCTGCCTCCCCACCCCTAGCTCGGCAAGTGTGTGTGCATGCGAATGTGTGTGTAGACACACACAGGCATAGCCATACATGTGCCGTGGCACAGACTAATGCAGTGTATCCCAGTTTTGAAGTGTTCTGTCACTGGTACCACCAAAAGTCCAAGTGGCTCAGATGTGACCTTGGTGCTGTGGCTCTATTAAACTTCTTTCGGGGAACAAGCTTTTATTTCATGGATGATTCAGAATCTCCGTTCAAAGGAAATTGATGTTTTGCCAGGCATTTTCCCCCTTGAGAGATGGCCAGAACTCATGGTAAGAACAGATAAAGACGATGTAAGTCAGCAGCTTCAAACAACAAATGAAATAGCTGAACCTATGAGAAAAGTCTCTGAAGGTGATGCTGCTAAAAAGTGTGTCTCCTGGGGAAGCTGTTAATAGCCTGTCATGTGGGGCCCCAGGGAGTGATCCACCAGCCGAAGTAAACTTACAGACGAGCTTCACTTCCACTGGCTCCGAGGAGTTCTGGACTTGGGCTTCCCAGCTGAACTCTGCTTGGGCCTGGTGAAGCTATGTCTAGGCCTTCGAGTTGGACAGAGCTTCTTTCTGAAGGGAAAATTCATTCCACCTTTATGGAAGGGGCAGTGGTCATTTGCTTAGCAAACAGTGAGGGCTATATGAAGGAAGAGGGGGAAATGGAAGAAAAGTCCATTGGAAAGCAGAGTAATTGACCATCAGAAAGTCCGTTATTATTCCCTCTTCCTCCAGTTCTTTCCTGAATCTAAAATGTGTTGCATTAAAAGAATCGGCCTGGCCTGCTTTTAGAAGATTCCCCCACTCTACCAGCCCCTGGTGTAGGGCAGATCATCTTTCAGCCATTTCTTCCATCTAAGCCCTCCACTGTCCTCTCTTCACACTCTACACTTGGTGAGCCCCAGAGTCATTTGTCCCCAAAGCCAACCTATCTAGCAGGCCTATTTATGGGAAAGTTTTCATCGGACTTAAACAAAATGAAAAATAAAAATAAGGATAATTCAGGGTGTGTGTGTGTGTGTGTGTGTGTGTGTGTAAGGTTGCCAACCTTCCTTTCTTGGGAAAATTATTCTTTATTCCAAGAATATTGCCTTCCAGGGAATAGTCCTTTTTCATGTTAAAATATCCCTTCTTTCACGAATTGGTAATAGTAGTAATAGTGGCTTCGCTGTTGTTGCTGCTGCTGTTCTTTTAAGGTGGGGAGCAGGTTGTTTCTTTTCTTTTTCAACATTCTTGCTTGACAAAAGGTATCAGCTCCCTCGTGTTAGTCCTGGTTTGTTTGTTTTATTTTTACTAGTCTGTGCCAAGTGAAGACCTATGATATCCCCCGCCTGTCCCCCTCGCATTTGCAAGACCCATGCAAAGGCCCCAGGCAGGTTCCTCCTTCCTCTCCTCTTCCCTCCAATTTCTTTTCAACAGTGCAGCAGATGAGCCAGAACTTGGAGGCTAAGGGCTCTAGGCTGGCTACCAACCCTTCGTAAGACAGTCGTGGGGACCTGACCTCCCGTTATGCTCAGGAGAGCCACCTACCCACCATCCTCAACCAACTCTTTCCCAACATAAACCAACAGCTTTGATGTCAGCCCATTGAAAATCACACCAGTCTCTGACCCAGGGAAGCTTCCAATTGTTTTTAAAAGGCTACTGGTGAGTATATGAGATATGGTGTTCCATCTCAAAACCAAGCCTGTCCTCTCTTAAGAAGGCTGTCAGCTCCAAGTGAGGCAAGTGCCAGCCCAGCAGACACAACACACACTTAGGACTAGCTTCCTCTTTGCCTCTGCGGAAGCCCCTCACTGCCTGCAAGGTTCCCTCGGCAGCTTCCTTCTGCCTCCAGCTTTATCCTGCTTGTGATTCGAACGCAAAATCAGCCAAAGAGACGACCACTGTGAGAGCTGCTCCAGATGGGTGCTCACCGCCACCCAGTTCATGTGCAGGCTGCAGCCTCAAACCCTGCAGGCCTCCTCCCCAGCAGGACTTCCCCATCATCCGGGCACCTCAGGGCTACAGGAATGGGGTCTCCATATAGAGGGGTCCCTGCCAGCTCAATGAGTTTTCCCTACCTTCACCTTGTGCCCAACCACACCAGCAAGCTGCAGGGTCCCCCACTATATACTTTTGTGATTCCCTAGGAGGTGAATTCGGCTGCTAGATCTTCTGGCCCCAGTTTCTTTTAATCTCACATACATATTAACTCATTTAATGTGTACTATTATTACTGACATTTTATAGAAAGGAAAATAAGGTACAGAAAGATTAGGCCACACAACCCATAGCTGGGGGAGCTGGGATTCGAACCCAGCAATCTGACTCGAGAGTCCACGCCCTTAACCTCATAGTGTTACCCCTGTGCCTGGCACACAAGGGTATCCTGAGACCCAGAGGTTTGGACAGAAGTAGGATCCAGGGAAAACAAAGATCAAGAACTTATCTCCTGCCAGGCCCCACATAAGTCCTGCCAAGAGATCTCTTAGAGTCTCAGGAATGTGGAAACAGCTCTGAAGCTCTATGAAAGCTGCTCGCCTGACCCAGGAAGCTGTGCTAAGACCCTATTCATTCAACACCCTCTTGTAGTCAGTAAGAGCTTCACAAGGACACAAGGAAAATCCCTGAAGGAAGTTTAAGGCGGGACCCTGACACCTTCTTCACCGTCAAGGCCACCTTCCCAGACCCATCTCCTGACTTAACTCACTCTCCAGGGCACCCCCAGATGTCTCTGAGGCCCACCGAGTTTAGGAGACCACATGATAAGCAGTGGCCCATAGCAAGCCTCTGTGCAAATTATAAAAAGAAGCCCTTTGAGAGTGGACAAAGCCCTGTGGAAGCACCATGTGGTAAGCAGAATGAAATCTGCATTCGAGTCCCCACTAACCCCCCAAATAGGTGCCTTCATGCAGTGAACAACTGTGTGCTGCTTTGGAGGAAGAACATTCCAGGTGGAGGGAATAGCAAGAGCAAAGGACCGGAGCTTGGGAAAGTGCTTGGCACCTCCGAGGAACAGCAAGAGGCCCTGGTGGCTGGAGCAGAGGGAGCTGGGAGAGCAGTGAGAGGTGCTGGGGCTGAGTCATGCTGAGCTTTGAAAACTATCATGAAGGCTTCGGCTGTTCCCTGAGTGAGATGGGCCCATTGGAAGCTATTGGGCAGAGAAATGATGTCATCTGAGTTACATATTTTTAAAAGTCGCTCAAGCTACTGTGTTGAAAATTGACATGGGAGGAAGACAGGAAAGCTGGGAGGCTTGTGCAGCATCCAGCCATGAAATGCACATGGCCTAGGCCAGGCAAGTGAAAAAGATGGGAAAGTGGTTGAAATCTGAACCTGGATGATAGAATGTGGAGGATGAAAAAAGGAGTCAAGGAAGAATCAAAGATTTTGGGGCCTACGCAATAAAAAGGTAGAGTTGCCATTTATTGAAATCAGGAAATTGCAGGAGGAGCTGGTTTGGAATGGAAGATGAGGAATTTGAGTTTGGACGTGTTAACTTTGGGGTCCCTTTAGATACCTAAATGGAGGTGTCAGATAGTCAGTTGGATAAAATTGACAACTGATGAAATATGGAAGTGGTCAGCATAGAGATTCTACTTAAAGCCATGACACTAGACGAAGTCACCAAGGGAGTAAGCACAGGGAGAGATGAGAACAGGAACTGAGCCTTCAATGGCTGGAAGTTGGGAAGAGGAGGAGGAACTAACAAGAGTCTGAAAAGGAAAGGCCAGGCACGGTGGCTCACTACTATAATCCCAGCACTTTGGGAGGCTGAGGTAGGAGGATCACTTGAGGCCAGGAGTTTGAGATCAGCCTGGGCGACATAGTGAGACCCCATCGCTACAAGAATGTTTGAGGCTGCAGTGAGCTATGATTGCACCATCCACTCCAGGCTGGGTGACAAAGTCAGACCCTATCTCTAAAAAAAAAAAAAAAAGAGTCTGCAAAGAAGCCACCAGCAAGGCAGGAGGTGTTCCAAAGCCAAGTCAAGTGTTTTGAAGAGGAGAAGTCAGTGCCCAATGCTGTTCACAGGTCAAGATGAAGATGAGGAAGAACACCTGCCATTGGACTTAGCTAATTTCCTGCCACTTATTCTCTGAATAGTCTTGGATGAGTTCATGTAACTCTGTAGGCACCATTTTCTCCATGGTGATAACATAATACCTGCCTTGTTGGATGGTTGTGATGAGCTGCTATGTTGAAAATAGAAACTAAAGTACCTGTCACCATGCCCAGCACAGGGCAAACACTCAACAAATGGTGGCTATGAGTAGAATTAGATATTCCACTCATTGTTCTGCTTTTCTGTTCTTAAGATATCAAAAGAAAGAAATGAAGAGGAAGGCAGATTATCTGTGGAAAAAGCTTCAGAGATCTTTTCTAGCTTCTTTTTCTCAGGCTTTGAAACATCAGTCTAATGGTTTCCCGCCAGGATGTCACCAAAGCCCTACGAGGGGTCCGATGATTAATAGGGAGACAAGCAGGGTATAATGCAACAGGGAGAATTCCAGCAGTGTCCGGGAATCTCACCACCACAGAAGGCACCATTGGAGCAGAGCAGTCATGAATAAGAATCAAGGTGGATGTGGAGGGAAGGGGGCAGGGAAGAGGCTCCCCTGGACTCTATCCTGGAAGTTTACTACTGCAGCTCCTGATGATATATGAAGCCCTCACAAACACTTATACACCATAGGTGCGAATGTAAATTAGGTCAGCCCCTGTGGAAAGCAGTTTGGAGATTTCTCAAAAAAACAAAAAATAGCTACCATTCAAGCCAGCAATCCCATTACCAGGTATCTGCCCAAAGGAAAATAAATTGTTCTACCAAAAAGACCTGCACTCTATGTTCATTGCAGCACTATTCATAATAGCAAAGACATGGAATCAACCTAGGTACCCATCAACAGAGGACTGGATAAAGAAAATGCAATGGAGTACAACTCAGCCATAAAAAATAATGAAATCATGTGTTTTGCAGCAACATGGATATAGCTGGAGGCCATTATCCTAAGCCAATTATACAGAAAAGGAAAACAATATCTCACATGTTCCCACTTATAAGTGGGTGCTAAACATTGGGTACACATGAACATAAAGATGGGAACAAAAGACATCAAGGGGTCCGAAAGCGGGGAGGAAGGCAGGGGTCGAAGGCTGAAAAGAAGTCTCCTATTGGGTACTATGTTCACTATTTGGGCGATGGAATCAACAGAAGCCCAAACCTCAGCATCATGCAACATACCCTTGTAACGAAACTGCACATGCATCCCCTGTATCTAAAATTTAAATTAAAAAAAAAAAAGCAGCCCTCACAGAGCTGACAGCCCCATGGGTTACCATGACATTCTCAGGGGCAGCACTCAGGTATCCCTCATAAGCACCCCAGCCCCTCCCAGAAAACTCCCTCCTGGTTGACAAAGCCCATCTGCCTAGGATCTGCCTGCTGCCCACCCCTCCATAACTGCGGCACCTCCCTGCCCTTTGGATCTTAGATGGCAAGGCCACCATATACATCCTACATGGGGCCTTAAGACTTCCAGTTACCTTAGTCACCACAACCCTCCTACTGGCTCCCACCAGGTCAGAACTCAGACCTGCCTCCCCACAGGGCTGCCTGGCCTCACTGCCCAGCCTACCAGGGTGACATGGTTGGGCATATAGGAAACAATTCTATTTTCCTCAGCTTTGTGTCAGAGTCACAATCTCCTTCACTCATCATCACTGCATGTTTGCCTCTCTCACCTCCAATCTGCCAGGCCAAACCCAAGCTCTCTTTGGGTTGCCATGGCAACTCACTTTACCACTACATTTACCTTGACCCTAGAGCCAAGGGACTGAAGTCTAGGCTTGCAAATCTTTGGGATGGCCATCAATGAAGCTAGCAAACAGGCTTGACATGGAGGTGAGATCACAGATAGAGGGGGCACTTGCCCTTCTTTGCTATTTCTGTGATAAAAAATTGGAGTATGCAAATAAGAAACAGGACATTTTTCAAATCTGTCTACTTTTCCCTGGTCCTGTCTGCCATTAGCCCAGTCTAGGCCATCAGCTTCTCTTCCCTGGACTAGGCCAGTGGCAAACAGGACTGGAGGAAAGGGAAGCAACCTCCTAGTTGGTCCCCCTGACTCAAGGCCCTGCCCTTATCTTCCATTCTCCACCCAGAGCCAAGCATTGTTTTGTAGCTGGGAAACGAATTGTACCCTCCCCTGTGGGACACATGTCAGAAATGCCTATTGTCCTCAAGATAAAGGCCCCTCAAGGTTCCAGGCCCTTTATGCTTAGGCTCTAGCCACCTTTCAGTGCCTGCTATCCCTTCATCCTCACCCCCTCAAACCCTGCCGTCTATGATCCCATCACCCTGAGCTTTCTCTCCTCTGGGCCTTTGCACATACAGTTCGATATGGTTTGGCTGTGTCCCCACCCAAATCTCATCTTGAATTGGAGCTCTCATAATTCCCATGTGTCATGGGAGGGGCCCAGTGGAGGTAATTGAATCATGGGGCCGGGCCTTTCCCATGCTGTTCTCATGATAGTGAATAAATCTCATGAGATCTGATAGTTTTATAAAGGGGAGTTCTTCTGCACATGCTCTCTCTTGCCTGCCATGTAAGATGTGACTTTGCTCTTCATTAGCCTGCTGCCATGATTGTGAGGTCTTCCCAGCCATGAGGAACTGTGAGTCAATTAAACCTCTTTCCTTTATAAATTACCCAGTCTCAGGTATGTCTTTATTAGCAGCATGTGAACAGATTAATACATTGTTCCCTCTGCCTAGGTTGCTCAGCGCCTTTGTCTAGTTAATTCCTACCCAATCTTCAGGGCTCAGTTTAGTTTTCACTTAGTTATCCAGAAAGCCTTCTCTGATAGCCACCAGCAACTAGGCTGGATGCCTCAGAGTACCCTCCCATGGTGGCTTACCCATCCCCTCTTTGAAGCCATATCACCTGAACTCTGATTCTCTATGGGCTGTTCTGCCTTTCCACTGACTGTCAGCTCCCTGAAGGCAGGGGTGACTGGTTTTGCTCATATCTCTATTGCTAACACTAAGCCCCTGGGAGGACACAAGAGCCAAGGAGTTTAGTGTGTGAATGAATGAATGGGAAGATGGAAGGGAATCTCTGTATATGAGACTGTCAGTATATCAGTTCTACTACAGAATGTTAATGAAAGAATTTACTGAATGGTACTTCTCCAATTGCCTTGGCTTGCAGAATCACAGCTAAGGTCTTAAATCCAAAAATAATGGCATGAAGTTCTCCCTACATTCTTAAGGAAGCTGCCAGAAACTTATAAGAAGGCCTTCCCTGCAACTACAATTACACCTGCCTTCCCTAGGGGAGGGGAGGAAGAAGCTTCCCAGAATCAATGTCAAGTGAAAGGGCTCCAACAGAACCCTTTGTAGAGATGGGGAGTGCCTGGATCTCATTCAATCCCAGCAGGAGGAGGCCTGCTGGGTCTTTCCCAGGTCTGTTTGGACATTTCTTTCCTACCACAGCAATACTCTGAGAGGTCATATCAAGCTGAGCAGAGGGAGGAATGGAGCCCTGAACGGATGCAAGATTGAGAAGTGAGTTCTACACCCATGTAGACCAGGCTGCTTTTTAGTTCCTCAAAGGGTCTGGAAAGCCAGGGCTCTGTCTGAGACGTCATCAGGGCACAGGAAGGGAAACTCATCCTGATGTCCTTGTATCCCTTTCAGGCCAAACTGTTCAATACATGAATTCCATCAGGAAAGAGGGATTTGTGAATCATTTACGTCTAGAGAAATAAGGCGGTTGGGGAATTAAATGAGGAAAAAGTTCTTCTCAAGCTCTGGAGATGAGGTTTTAGGGCTCCACAAAGCCCTGGAAGAATCGTTCTCCTCTTCTTCTCTCTGCCCCATCACTCCTCCTCCCCATGTTATTTCCCTGTTTTCTGGTTTTTTGGTTTTTGTTTTTTGTTTGGTTTTTGGTTTTTGTTTTGAGATGAGGGTCTCACTATGTTGCCCAAGCTAACCTTGAACTCCTGAGCTCAAGTACTCTTCCCATCTCAGCCTCCCTAGTGGCTGAGACAACAGGTGCACACTGTAGTGCAAGTTCCGTCATAAAATGCTGCCACCCAGAACTACAGAAACTCCAGGGATACCCCAGTGGGTGTCCAAGGGGTGGCTCTGAGATGAGGTAGCTTGGCCGAGGGGCTGGTGGCCTCTCCTTGGGGCTAGAAGCTGCAAGGCCAGGCCCCCTGAACTGCTCTAGATACTGGGGTCCCACTCCTCTGGCTGGGCTGCAGGTGGTAAAGTCTGGCCTGCTTGTGGGAAATGGGGATAGGATTGGAAGAAGGAACTCCTTCCTGTATCCTGCATGGCTGCCTGGCTCTGGCCCTAGAGATGTCATCAGGCTATCTGTCCGGAGGAGTGGACAATAGAGCTGCTGAATTTAAAAATAGCCAAGCTCTGCACCTAGTTTCCATGTTATTTTGATTATAAAATATGAAGCCTTTGGATGGAGATTCAGCATTAAAGTCAAGCATCCAAATGCTGAATCTACACCAATGCTACTTTCAAATAACCAGATAAGAGGATATGAATGGGTGCAACATCTGGCTAAGATGTTTTCCTCCATTATTCATTAAAATGTGTGCCTCGGCATCCTGAAAGCACAGCATGTACCCAAATGCAAAACAAGTCTGACTTAGCCAGCACACATGGTACCCCCAGCCCTGCCTGGCTTTGGACAAGAACACAGCTCATGGCTCTGAATCCTGAGATCGTATTTCTGCCCCAGCCAGAAAATCCAAGCAACCTACACAACAAACCCCAATCCGAGAGGAAAATTTAATTCCTCTTTGGTTCTTAAAATGATCTGGTTTTCTCTCTCCCCTCTTCCCTTTTCCATCTCCAGCTCCTTCATTCCAAGTATTTATGACGTCATGACTCATTAACATTCTTCCCAGGACATCTTTAATAAATATGTGGGGGGAGCCTTTACTTGGATATTAAATATTAAATTTATAAGACATATAATCCTAATTAAGTTGAATGTGGTCTTGTGCATTCAATTAGGAGAAAGAGAGAGGGTACAAAAGAGCACAGTGGACACCAAGAAGCCCAGGAATCTGGCTACAGAGCTTGGCCATTTTTAAATTCTAGCAACTCCATCATCTACTCTTCTGGACAGATAGGCTGACAGCATCTCTACGGTCAGAGTCAGGCAGCCACTCAGGACACAGGAAGGATTTCCCCCTTCCAAGCCTATCCCCATTCCCCACAAGCAGGCCAGACTTTACCACCTGCAGCCCAGTCAAAGGAGTGGGACCCCAGCATCTAGAGCAGCTCAGGGGGCCTGGCCTTGCAGCCTCTAGCCCCAAGGAGAGGCCACCAGCCCCTGGTCCAAGCTACTTCATCTCAGAGCCACCCCCTGGACACCCACCGGGGTGCCCCTGGAGTTTCTGTAGTTCTGAGTGGCAGCATTTTATGATGAAACTTGCCCAAAGCATTTTCTCTGGTTTAGGCCTCCTCTTCGCTGGCCTGTTTAATGGTGCCTAAAGGAATGTCCCTCCAGGGTATCCCTTTCCATGCCTCACACACACCTGGGATGGCCTGTGTCATCTCCTCTTCTTCCTAGAAAGCATCAAGCCCTGGGCTGTGCATGGTGGCTCACGCCTGTAATCCCAGCACTTTGGGTGGCCAAGGCACCAGGTCACTTGAGGTCAGGAGTTCCAGACCAGCCTGGACAACTTGGTGAAACCCCATCTCTACGAAAAATACAAAAATTAGCTGGGTGTGGTGGCACGTGCCTGTAATCCTAGCTACTCGGGAGGCTGAGGTAGGAGAAGCACTTGAACCCAGGAGGCAGAGGTTGCAGTGAACCATCTCAAAAAAAAAAAAGCATTACACCCAGTTTCACTCTCATCTTTCTCACCCAGTATTTATTGAGTACCTATCATAGGCAGCTGTCTTTCCAATTCTACAAGGAACCTCAGAGTAGAAGGTGCCCTGCCCTCTCAGAGCCAGCCAGGCATAGGCTGCTGTGAAGTCAAGAAGGTGACCAGTTACTCCAGGATTATGGATTACCAGCCTCCTCCCCTGAGCCAGGGCCAGGTGGGAAAGGAAAAGATTCAGTTGGCAAATGTTCTGAGGAGGGGCTGCGGTACCTGCTTAGCCAAAGTTCTCACTGGTGGACACAGTCAATTTCTCATGCCAGTTCAGAGCCCCTTGATAGGATGGAAGATGTAAAAAGGATAAGCCATGATTCTCACCCTCAGAAGGCATCTATTCTTGTTGCCTTGAGAATAAAGCAAGGCAGAAAGGAGTGAATGTTCAAATGTGCAGGACTAGGCAACCCCTGCCCTCTGCAGAGCCTCTCCTTATTTGCAAGAGTGCAAATAAGAACACGAGCAAAGGACCCTGGCCCAGGGCCACCCCCAGCTCCTTCCTTCCCTTCCTTTTTCCACACCCTGTGGGGGCTTTGCACACATGTGACAAGATGATCCATACATCCAAGTCCCCACCCTACTCCTGCCAAATAGTTGTCCTCTGTGGTCACACACTTAACACCTGGCAGGGGACTGGGCGTCACTTGGGCAGGAAATTCTGGTGTCTCAGGTACATGAACATAGTCTAGAAATACTGTGCCCTGTGGACAGGGGCCTGTTGCAAGGAGGGCCAGAGGGAAGCCTTCCAAAGCACGAGCCCACAAGGCAGGAGGATGGCTTGAGGCCAGGAGTTCGAGAGCAGCCTGGGCAACATAGTGAGACCCCATCCTTACAAAAATAAAAATAGAAAAATTAGCCGGGCATGGTGGCATGCACCTGTAGTCCTAGCAACTCAGGAGGCTGAGGCAGGAAGGTTGCTTGAGCCCAGGAGTCTGAGGTTACAGTGAGCTATGACAGCAGCACTGCACTCCAGCCTGAGTCTCAAAACCTGTCTCAAAAACAAAAATACCTGATAAAAGGTATTTGTCTCAAAACTTCAAAAATGATCAAAAACTTATGGCAAACATAGCATAGGGGGCCTTTTTAATAATTCTTGCAGAAATTAGAACCGCAAGCCACTCTTAGTGGTACATGCCTGTAGTCCTAGTTACTTGGGAGGTTGAGGCAGAAGGATCACTTGAGCTCAGGAATTTGAGGCTACAGTGAGCTGTGATCATGCCACAGCACTCCAGCCTGGGTGACAGAGTGAGATCCTGTCTCTAAAAATAATAATAATAATATGTCACAAGCCCAGACAGGGGTCTGGCTATCTGGCTCTAGGATAGTGCTAATGGGGACTGCATGTGCTTCAGGAATTTGGAGCGGGGCTCAGGGGAAGGGAGAAAGCTTCTAGGTGGAGGAGAACTAAGCAGAGTGTGCATAAGTGGGCAGAACCCAGAGAGACAGAGGGCATAGAGACGTTCCAGAGAGGCCAGCTAGTGCAACGGGGAAAACCGTAAACAGATATGACATCATCTGCTCACTCAGGGGTAAGGTTATATCCTATGCTGGGAAGCATCACAGGGCCGAGCAGCAGGACAGAGAGAACAAAGCGGTTTCCTTTCTGACATCTTCTAGTGCTCCAGTCACTGCTGGAGAAGAAATACTGATTTTGTGAAGAGAAGCCCTTACCTACCTGTGCCCTCGTGTGACTTTGCTGAGTCTGGCAGCTGCTTTCCTGCCAATCGATGGGAAGTGGCTACTGACTGATACTAGCTTTCACTGGTAATGGGAAAGTCAACAGCCTCTGGCCCATTCTGTGAAGGACAAAAGCAGAAAAGTGCTCAGAATCCTAAACAGGAAAACAGATCAAAAGAAGGGTGGGACATCCAGGAGACAGAGACAAGGGGTAATTAGCTGTTCTGCTCCCTAAAAGGTGGGACCTAGGCAGTCTTTGCTGCTCAGAGTCAGGTCAATGAGCAGCTGCTGCTGAGCTCAAAATAAAATTGAAAAACTGAGGAACTACTACCCTCTCTGGAGCAAGGGAATGCAGGAACAGCTCAGCTTGGATTAGGGCTTGAAGCTATGAAACCCAAAGAAAATGCCAATTTCTTAGTGCAGCAGAGGAAACAGGACTGATCTGATATGGGATCAGGCTGGCTTTGGGGAGCTGGACCAACACTCACAGAGCTGAAACCTCTTCTGCAAAAGACACATGCAGGATGATGCATCTCTCCAGTACGTCTGCAGTGCCCACCTGGAAGCCAACTGGGTAGACCTAGCGGTATGATCACAGCAATGTTTTATAAATATGCACGGAAAAACCTGGAAGGAAACACACCCAAGTGTTTACCATGGCTATGTCTAGGTCATGCAATTGTGGGTGACTTTTAATTTTCTAGTTAAAATGTGATCTATCATCCCCATCAGAGCACCCCCTTAAATTATGTTATTATTCTGAAGAGTCTGAATGCTATCGATGCTTAAGCTTGCAAGCACTTGTTGCATTTGAAATGACCAGTCTGAAATCATGTCATCAATAACTTTCTATGAGATAGTCAGGAGAAGGCAGACACAGGCTGTGACCACAAGAACAGCTCCAGACAGACCCTCAGAGACAGAAGGCTGGTGAATAGACATTGGGTCAGCTGGTCAATACCCTTGGAGCCATGCCCAGCTCTCTGCACCTGGAGTTTGCAGGTGGAAATAGCACCAAGAAAGGAAGCCTTTGCCAAGAATGAGGACAAGCCAAGGAGTCCGAGAATGCAAAGCATCAGTCGTAAGAAGTTCCACTTGACAAGCTGACCTTCTGTCTAGGAAGGGCCTCCGATATATGGGGGCTACGGAGAGTACGGAATTAAAGGGGTATGCGCAGATGAGTGGGGCACACTTGGGCCTGATGGGAGACAAAGCAATTAGCCCGGAAAAAGGACAGCAGGATATGTGGGTGGGAAGGCCTGATGCAGAGCCTAGCCTTTCCCAAGTTCATCGTCAGGGATGAGCTCATTTGAGTTGGGCTCCATCAGCTCGTGAAGACACCCAAGCCCTCTGGCATTTGCTCTGTTGTCTGCATCCACTATGTTTGTTCATGTCTGGGGGGAATTGGATTTTAGACTCCCAGGCTGGAAAGCTCAAGGATAACAGGATTAGAGCATTTCCTGTGCCTTCAACACACGCATGCAAAAAATCACAGAAGGAAGGCGAGTTCGCCCAGAGAAAGACCCCATCCCCCAGAGTCACTTCACAGGAACATGTAAGCTGCCACTTTCAAAAGCCGTGGCTCCTGGCTCCTCTCAGCAGCCCCTCCTTCATCTTCTAGCCCCCAAGAAGCAGCTTCAAGGTATAAGAGGGGCAGGGGTAGTGTCAGAATTCTTTCTGACCATGCACACCAACCTCTGACCAAAGAACTGACTGGATGTCAATGGGTGGCACCCAAGTGGACAAGTCTGCCATGTCCCCTCCAGCGTCAGAGATCACATGGTTGGTATACATCTTTGTCTTCATTCACTGCACAATTTTTTATTGAATAGCTAGTGCCAGGCCACAAGACAGACAAAGACAAGGTCACTACTGTCACAGAATTGCATCCTAGTGGGAGACAGAAAAAAAATACATAATAAGGACATAAGTTAGCAAAGTCTTATCTCCCCAACCTCTTAAGGTTAGAGTGTCCCAGGGCTCAATCCTTACGCCACTTCTCTTTTCCACCTATACCCACTGATGACTCTCACACAAACGGCTTAGCCCAAGTGTTGTCTCAGAGCTTGGACACTACCCAAACGTCTACTCAGTATTTCCATATGGAGATAGAGATACATAAAATATATCATATATATTATATGTATATATGTATTTGTATATGTATATATGTATTTATATATGTATATATACACATATGTATACATATATGATATATATGCATATATCATATATTTGTATATTGTATTATATGTAATGTATAATATATATTATATAATATCTAAAATGATCTATAACATATAAAGTCAAATTTAACAAATTCAAAATTGAACTAATAATCTTCATAAATTCACTCCCCATATAAACTCCCCATCTCAGTTAATGGCAATACAATCCTTTCAGCTGCCCAGGTCTAAAATCTTGAAGTCATTTTTGACTGGTCTCTTTTTACATATCCTATATCTAAGATGTTAAGAAATCCCACAGGTACTACCTACAGAATATATTCAGAATCCAGTCACCTGCAAGGAGGAGGAGCCTGTAGTGTGCTATGATCGCACTGTTGCACTCTAGCCTGGGCAACAGAGCAAGGGCAAGACTCTGTCTCAAAAAAAAAAAAAAGAAAGAAAGAAAAGAAAAAGAATGCAGCCGGTGAACTCCACCCTACCACTATGATCCTGAACCAACCTACCACCTTCTCTCACTTGGATCATTGTGATGGCCTCATAAATGGTCTCTTTGCATTCACCCCTGACCCCACAGTCAGTCCATCACTCAGTAGCCAAAGGGATCCTGCATGGTAGGTGTCACATCTCAGGAATTGCCTGGGCATGGACAGTCACTCACAGGCCATGCAAAGTGGGAGCGTCCAAGTCCTAACACTAAATCCTTTCGATAGGGCAGAATAGAGAATGGAGGAGTGCTTCTGCTATAGGGGTCGGAAGGAAAGGTTCTGTCCAGCAGGCAGCTCTGTATCCCAGGGAAGCAACAACCTCTGGCAGCAGTCCAAGTAATAGAAGTGAAGGAGAGTCCAAGGCAGGGAGATGAGATGTTCTAGGGGAAGAACATCCAGTCATGGGGATGCTTGGCCAGTGATTCCCAGAAAGCAGGAGAGCAGCACAGAGGGGAAAGGGGACCCCACCACTGTCCTTAAGGAAGTGCTCAGGTCTCTGTTCTCAGTTTACTCCAACCCTGAAGAGAGCTCAAGACTCTCCTCTCTGCCTCTGTCTCAAGGACCAACAATCTAGACTGAGACCAAAGACACTATTAGGCCAATGTGATGGGAAGGACAGACACAGGAAAGGTAAAGTACTGACATGGGAAATTCTGACTCTCATCACTCTGGAATGCAAGGGTCTGAGCCTCTTGGCCCTTCCTTTAAGTGCTATGTGTATCTTCTTGTTTCTTGACCTCCCAAGAGAACTGGTATAGTAAAATGGGCCAAGGACTACCTCCCGCCCCTTTTTCCATGCCCCACTCCCTAAACAAGAACTGAGGTGGGGCCAAGGGAAAGGAATCCTGGTTGGATGCAAGGGGACCTACCCCCTCTGTATGTGGTCTAAGTTGCTTTAGTAGAACCTGGGATTATACATAGAGCTTTAACGCCAAATCGTAACATAATGCATATTTGTGGGTTATATAGTTGATATGGTTTGGCTCTGTGTCCCACCCAAATCTCACCTTGAATTGTAATAATCCCCACATTTCAAGGGCAGGACCAGGTGGAGGTAACTGAATCATGGGGGCGAGTTCCCCCATGCTGTTCTTGTGATAGTGAGTTCTTGTGAGATCTGATGGTTTTATAAGGGGCTTCCCCCTTCGCATGGGTCCCATTCTCTCTCCTGCTGCCCTGTGAAGAGGTGCCTTCCACCATGACTGTAAGTTTCCTGAGGCCTCCCCAGCCATGTGGAACTGTGAGTCAATGAAACCTTTTTTATTTATAAATTACCCAGTATCAAGTATTTCTTCATAGCAGTGTGAGAACAGACTAACGCAATAGTCAACATATATCCGCCTACTGAATCTGGCAGGGCAGAACATAGTTTGGCATTCTGACTAGCTCCTCTTCAGAGTCACAACTAATGTTTGCAGTATAAGGCATGATGTGTGCTTGGCTGCCTATCTATTTAGAAGACTAGACTATAGGGAACGAGTCTGCAGCCTCCTATTGTCAGACAGTCATTGCCACATCCATTTGCACTAGTTTAAACTCCTCTCTAAAGCCCAAAATGCAAACACACAGACACCATAAGCCCCAGGTCCCAAGAGTCCATCTGTCTGCATCAGCAGTAGCCTCCCCACACCCACTCTCAATATTACTATCCATAGAGCGAACTCTGTGTCATTTTGCTCCTATCCTCAGCTCTAAGGCTATCCACGACCTTTCCTGCCTCCCCTTCCCATCCCTCCATCCCCTGGTTGCTGCTTCTTGGATTGCCCAGGGAGACAGTGTGCAGTCAACACCATCCCATACAGAAGCTGCCGGAGCATCATATCCTGAGCATCCTAGAAAGGAATGTAGGTAGTGGGTTGAAGCTGGCAGCCACTCGCTCTGTTTTCTCTCAAATCCCCACTCTAGCTGCCTTGGAACTCTCTGATTAACTCCCACATTGGCTGGTAATTTATCAGTAAGCCTTGGCAGAGCCTCTGTATGGGAAGCTCTGGGATGCAGCCATGTTCTGCTTGGTGAGAATGGGAACCCCACAGAAGGGGGCTGCAGGTGGACAGCAAGTTACAAGAGTGCCCACTCCCAAGGCCTTTCACACCCAGCAAGGCTCTCCTTCTGGGCATGCAAACTCCTATAGATAGTTGTAGTCACTTGCCCAGAGGGGTAGTACACTTCTAATGCATGTGTAGGTGTGTATATGTGTGTTCATGCATGTGGTAGAGGAAGGATCAGACATTGTTATCAACATCATTCAATATAATCATACTACACTGGGAAGTATCCAGCCTATGAACAAGTGTGGAATAAAAATGTCTAAGTGTAGACTTAACCCAGGTCAGAAGTCACCAAAATAGAAGGAAACGGCCTTGCTATCCACTTGCGTTTTATCCTAGCCACCTATTTTTATCCTGGAAAAACAGAAGCATTCAGGTGGGGCACGGTGGCTCATGCCTGTAATCCCAGCACTTTGGGAGGCCGAGGCTGGTGGATCACTTGAGGCTAGGAGTTCGAGACCAGCCTAGCCAACATGGCGAAACCCCATCTCAACTGAAAATGCAACAATTAGCCTGGCATGGTGGCAAATGCCTGAATCCCAGCTACTTAGGAAGCTGAAGCAAGAGAATGACTTTAACCCAGGAAACGGAGGCTGCAGTGAGCTGAGATCACGCCACTGCACTCCAGCCTGGGCAGCAGAGCGAGACTCTGTCTCAAATTAAAAAATAAAAATAGAAAATAGAAAAATGAAAGCATTCTAATCAATTTGAGAACAATTGCTTGAGAACAATTTTTAGATTGGCTGAGACATTTTACTTATTGTTGTTCATGAGTGAGTGCAGGCTTGAAGGAACAGCAATTCATATGCTCTAGATCAACGTATTCTTATTCTTTAACAATGATTAGCACTTTGTATCTGTGCATGAGAAACAGACAAATATGACAAAGTTCTTGCCTTCACTATTTTCGGTCATCAGAAACATCAGTTAAAACTTGCTTTTTATGCATATTCAAACCAGATATTGGACACCATGTAGATTCTTCCTAAAAAATGAATGAATTGACTTTAGTTTTTAGCAATGTGGCAAAAGAAATAGCCTCCTATTACCAAATACTAAGAAATGGTGGCCAGGCATGGTGGCTCACACCTGTAATCCCAGCACTTTGGGAGGCCAAGGCGGGCAGATTGTCTGAGGTCGGGAGTTCGAGACCAGCCTAACCAACATAGATAAACCCCATCTCTACCAAAAATACAAAATTAGCCGGGCGTGGTGGCACATGCCTGTAATCCCAGCTACTCAGGAAGGCTGAGGCAGGAGAATTGCCTGAACCCAGGAGGTGGAGGTTGCAGTGAGCCAAGATCCACCATTGCACTCCAGCCTGGGCAACAAGAGCAAAACTTGGCCTAAAAAAAAAAAAAAAAGAAAGAAAGAAATGTTGGATAAAGTAAAACAAAAATCCTTTAAATGCATGGCTGATCTCATAAGAAAAGAAAATTCTTAGAGATGAAAAGAAAAAAGGAAGCTGAAAACTAGAGTGGTAAGTGGTGCTGATGCAATGGCTGTATTCAGAGCATTTTTTAAAAAGAAAGAAGCTTGGGTTTGAATAACCACATAGGAATGAGACACAAAGCGTCGAGACTGGATAAAATGGGGAGGCAGACCTAAAAAAAAACATGATCCTTGAAGTTTTACGGTCTTTGTGCAAAGACAAAGTAAATATATATATATATATACACACACACACACACACACACTGTCAAAGAGAGGTGGCACAGAAGCCCATCTGTCTGGACTGGGGATCTGGGTAGCCAAGAAACATCTTCTTAACAATTTATAACCACAGGCCTGCCCTACGCTATCTGCATTCTCTCAGAGCCTCACAATTAAGAAAGCCACATAAAAGCAGTCCCTTCTAGTAATGCCTTGAGCACAAGACAGAAACAAATGTAAACCATCCCTAGAAGGAATATACTCTTATATACATTGCACAGAATACCACTAAAAAAACTCCATTAAATGACAGCTAGAACTCCCAAATTGCAAAACACATAAGGACAGAAGACAGTGAATGGGAGTTATAAGAAACAACAAATAACAGAATTTGACCCACAGAATTTTTAGTTAATAGAATTATTCAATGCAGACTATAAAATCAAAAATGCAAATTCATTGGTAATATAAAAGAAAAGGTCAAAAACAAAAAAGGAGCAAGGTTTTTAAAGTGACATAAAATTTCTATAAAGAAATAATGTAGTTATTGGCCAGGCATGATGTCTCACACCTACAATCACAGCACTTTGGGAGGCAGGCCAAGGCCGAATGATAGCTTGAGCCCAGGAGTTCGAGACTAGCCTAGACAACACAGTGAAACCCCATCTCTACAAATAATTTTTAAAAATTAGCTGGGCATGGCGGCACATAAAGCTACTTGGGTGGCTGAGGTGGGAGGATTGCTTGAGCCTGGGAAGCAGAGTTTGCAGTGAACCAAGATTGTGCCACCACACTCACCTTGGGCAACAGAAAAAGACTCTGTCTCAAAAAAAGTACAAAAAATAAGAAATAATAGTTATTAAATTTTATAGAAACGTGGATAGATTTTCCTTCTTAAAAAAACAGCTAAAAATGCTAGATATATTTTTTTAAATTTTCTTTCTTTCTTTCTTTTTCTTTTTCTTTTTTTTTTTTTTTTTTGAGACATTGTTTCATTTTTGTTGACCAGGCTGGAGTGGTGCAATCTCAGCTCACTGCAAAATCTGCCTTCTAGTTTCAAGTGATTCTCCTGCCTCAGCCTCCTGAGTAGCTGGGATTACAGGTGCCTGCCACCACGGCTGGCTAATTTTTGTATTTTTAACTGAGACAGGGTTTCACCATGTTGGCCAGGCTGGTCTCGAACTCCTGACCTCATGATCTGCCAGCCTTGGCCTCCCAAAGTGCTGGGATTAGAGGCGTGAGCCACCACGCCCAGCCCACAGTCTTTTTTCTAAAAACCTCAAAAAGCTGACAACTAGGGGGTTATCAGACCAAAATCTATGTGACAAAGAAAATCAAGAATCTTTAAGTGACATTTGTTCTGAGGGCATTTGCCAAAGCAAAAGAACTTCGGCCTTAAGTTTACTCAGCTTCACGAGGCTTGGGAGACAAAAGACAAAGTCCAAAGCCTGCCCAACATGGGGAATCTCACAGTGAATCTCTTTCCATAAGGTTGGGAGCCCAAAAAGCTATACCCTCAAGATACACTTTAAATAGAAATAAGCCCAGCCCACCCTCACGCTCTCAGGGGACCACATCAAAAGTTGCCTTGGTACAGAGAAGAGCAGGAATAAAACACTAACAAAAAACCCTACTACTGAAAAATTGAAACCAGAAGTCAGATTTTTCAACCCATTTGAATGGCCCAAATAACTTCAAACAATAAATTCAGCTTAAAAAGAACTGGTATCAGTACTGTTCTAAAGCATATGGAAGAAGTAAATGAAATCCTGTCTGCAAAAATGAACCTTCATCCTAGGCCTCAAAGAAATACCACAAATAAGTACCTATAAAAAATGTGCAGCTTGGCTGGGTGGGGTGGCTCATGCCTGTAATCCCAGCACTTTGGGATGTCTAGGCAGGCAGATCACTTGAGGTTGGGAGTTCAAGACAAGCCTGACCAACATGGAGAAATTCCATCTCTACTAAAAATACTAAATTAGCCAGGCATGGTGGCACATGCCTGTAATCCCAGCTACTCAGGAGGCTGAGGCAGAGAATCTCTTGAACCCAGAAGGCAGAGTCTGCAGTGAGCCGAGATTGTGCCATTGCACTCCAGCCTGGGTGACAGAGTGAGACTCCATCTCAAAAAAAAAAAAAAAATTCAGCCAACTTATAGTCAAAAATAACCAAGCACAAAAGCAAGCAATGCACCATGAATAAAAATAGCAGAAACAGATAGACAAAGTCATTCATTGTACACTGAAATTACAAGGTTAGATTATAAGACAATTGTGTAGTCTGTCTTTAAAGAAATACAAGGCAAGCTAAAAAATAATAATAAAAAAAAAAAACCCTGCAGGCAAACAGAAACTATTTACCAAACACCCAGGCAGATTTGAAAATGAATAAAGTTGAAATTTAAGAATTAAATATGAATTTGGGCAGGGCATGGTGGCTCATGCCTGTAATTTCAGCACTTTGGGAGGCTAAGGCAGGAGGATCACCTGAGGCCAGGAGTTTTGAGACCAGCCTGGCCACACAGCAAGACCCTGTCTCTATAAATACATTAATAATATGAATTAGAATTTAAAACTTGGGATAGATTTAACAGTAATTTAGACAATCTACACAGAGAATTCAGGCCAGGCGTGGTGGTTCATGCCCATAATCCCACACTTTGGGAGGCTGAACTAAAAAAAAGCTAAAAAAAAAATTTACTACAAACAACTCCATTATATCCTAAATACATACATATACACAAACACACACACATACATATATATACATATACACACATATATACACACACATATATACATATATATGCATATATACATATATAATATACATATATATGCATATATACATATATAATATACATATATATATTTGTATTTTTCGAGATGGAGTTTTGCTCTTGTTGCCCAGGCTGGAGTGTAACAGCGCAATCTCGGCTCACTGCAACCTCTGCCTCCTGGGTTCAAGCGATTCTCCTGCCTCAGCCTCCCGAGTAGCTGGGATTCCAGGCATGTGCCACCATGCCTGGCTAATTTTGTATTTTTAGTAGAGACGGGGTTTCTCTATGTTCGTTAGGCTGGTCTCGAACTCCTGACCTCAGGTGATCCCACTGCCTCAGCCTCCCAAAGTGCTGGGATTATAGGCGTGAACCACTGTACCTGGCCCTTACATCTTTTTTTTTTTTTTTTCTTTTTTTGAGACAGAGTCTCACTTTGTCACTCAGACTGGAGTGCAGTGGCATTATCTTGGCTCCCCGCAACCTCCGCCTCCTGGGTTCAAGCAATTCTCATGCTTCGGCCTCCCAAGTAGCTGGGATTATAGGCAGCCACCACCACACCTGGCTAATTTTTGTATTTGCAGTAGAAATGGGGTTTCACCATGTTGGCCAGGTTGGTCTCAAACTCCCTCCCAAAATGCTAGGATTACAGGCATAAGCCACCGTGCCCAGTCTATATCTTTTTTTTTTTTTTTTTTTTTAATGAATCTGTGGTTAAAAACCTTCCACCAAAGAAAACTCAAGGCCCAGATGTCTTCACAGGTGAATTTTTCCAAACATCATATAAGAAATCATATCAATTCTACACAAAAACTTCCAGCATATACGAAGTGTATACAGAATACTTCCCAACTTATAAGACTAACATCACCTGCATATCAAAACCAGATGAAAACATTACAAGAAAAAGAAATTATAAACCAATACCCTTCATAAATATAGCTTCAAACATCTTTAACAAAACATTGACATGTGAGGTTCAAAATTAACAAAAATAACTCATCATAACCAAGTGGATTTATCCAAGAAATGCAGGATAGTTCAGCAACCAAAATTAGTCAATGTAACTCACCATATCAACAGGCTAAATCATTTCAACAAAAGCAGAAAAAGCCTTTGACAAGATTCAACATCCATTTATGATTTTCAAAATCAGCAAACTAGGAATAACAATGAACTTTCTCAATCTCATAAATGCCATCACTAGAATCATATATAATGGTGAAAGACTTTATAACATATTTTATAGGTGAAAGACCAAATGGTTTTTCTCCTAGTTTAGGATTAAGGCAAAAATACCCACTCTTACCACTCCTATCCAACATTATAGTGAAGGCCCTAAGAAGTATAAAAGAAAAATAAACAAAGGCATATAGATTGGAGAGGAAGAAATTGCCTTTCTTTACTGACAACTTTTGGATAAAATGACCTGAAAAAAATCTATCAAAAACCTACTAGAAATAAGTGAGTTTGTCAAGGTTATAGAATACAAGGCTAGTATAAAAAAAATCAATCTATTGCTATATACTACCAATGGAAACTAGAAATTTTTTTTTTTTTTTTTTGAGACAGAGTTTTGCTCTTGTCACTCAGGAGTGACATGATCTCAGCTCACGGCAACCTCCGCCTCCTGGGTTCAAGTGATTCTGCTGCTGCAGCCTCCCAAGTAGCTGGGATTACAGGTACATACCACTAGCCCAGCTAATTTTTGTATTTTTAGTAGAGACAGGGTTTCACCATGTTGGCCAGGCTGGTCTTGAGCTCCTGACCTCAGGTAATCCACCCGCCTCAGCCTCCCAAAGTGCTGGGATTATAGGCGTGAGCCACTGCTCCCTGCCAAAACTAAATTTTTAAAATGCCATTTACAACCACACCAAAATACATAAGATACTTAGGTATAAGTCTTGAAAAATATGTGCAAAATCTGCCGGCTAAAAACCACAAACTACAAATGAAAGAAAATCAACTAAATAAATAGAGGATATGTCATGTTCATGAATTGGAAGATTCAATATTGATAGTCTGGCAGTTTTCCCCAAACTAATCTAGTGATTTAATATAATTTCAAGAAAATCCCAGCATAATTTTTATATAAATCAACAAACTGATTCTAAAATGTATATGGAAAGGCAAAAGAACTAGAATAGCCAAAACAATTCTGGAAAAGAAGAGCAAAGTTGGAAGACTAATGTTACCTGATTTTCACACTTCCCATAAAGTTCTTGGAGTCAAGTCAGTGCAGTATCGAAGAAAAGATAGACATACAGACCAATGGAATAAATAGAGGGCCCAGAAATAGATCTACACATAAAAGGTGAATTGATTTTGACAAAGGTGAAAAGGTAATTTAATGGAGAGAGAACGGTCTTTTCAACAAATGGTACTGGAACAACTGGATACTACATGCAAAAAAGTAAACCATTATTCATACCTTGTACCATATACAAAAATTAAAAATCCGGCTGGTGTGGTGGTTCATGCCTGTAATCCCAGCACTTTGGGAGGCCAAGGTGGGCAGATCACCTGAGGTCAAGTTGGTCAAGACTAGCCTGACCAACATGGTGAAACCCCATCTCTACTAAAAATACAAAATTAGTTGGGCATGGTAGTGCATGCTTGTAATCCCAACTACTCGGGAGGCTGACTGAGGCAGGAGAATTACTTGAACCCGGAAGCCAGAGGTTGCAGTGAGCTGAGATTGTGCCGTTGCACTCCTGCCTGGGCGACAAGAGCGAAATTCCATCTCAAAAAAAAAAAATTAAAAATCGATAACAAACATAAATGTAAGAGCTAAAAGTGTAAAACTTCTAGAAGAAAAACTAAGAGAAAATCACTGTGACCTTAGATTAGGCAACAATTTCTTAGCTGCAACACTAAAAGTACAATCCTTGAGAGAAAATTAAGAAATCAGACTTTAGGCCAGCGCGGTGGCTCACGCCTGTAATCCCAGCGCTTTGGGAGGCTGAGGCGGGCGGATCACAAGGTCAGGAGATCAAGACTATCCTGGCTAACACGGTGAAACCCCGTCTCTACTAAAAACACAAAAAATTAGCCAGGTGTGGTGGCGGGCGCCTGTTATCCCAGCTACTCGGGAGGCTGAGGTGGGAGAATGGCGTGAATCCCGGAGGCGGAGCTTGCAGTGAGCCGAAATCGCGCCGCTGCACTCCAGCCTGGGGGACAGAGCGAGACTCCGTCTCAAAAAAACAAAAAGAAAAGAAATCAGACATTACCAAAATTTAAAATTTTTTCACTCTATGAAAGAGTGAAAATACAAACCACAAACTGGGAGAAATTTGCAAATCACATGCCTTATAATGACTTGCATTTAGATTATATTGAAAGTTCTCAAAACCCAACAATAATCAAACAACCCAACTTTTTTAATGGGCAAGAGATTTAAACATACGTTTCACCAAAGAAGACATACAAATGGCAGGTAAACACATGAAAAGATGCCACAACATCATGAATAACTAGGCAAATGCAAATTAAAACCGCAATGAGGCCAGGCACAGTGGCTCATGACTGCAATCCTAGCAATTTGGGAGGCCGAGGAGGGGGATCAATTGAGCCCAGGAGTTGGAGACCAGCCTGGGCAATATGCCAAGACCTCATCTCTACTAAAATTCAAAAAACTTAGCCAGGCATGGTGGCACACGCCTGCAGTCCTAGCTGCTTGGGAAGTAGAGGCTGCAGTGAGCCCTTATTATGCCGCTGCACTCCAGCCTGGGCGACCAAAACACACACACACACAATGACATACCACTGCACACCTATTAAAATGACAAAAAGACAACCGCCCCGCCCGCCTCCTACCCTGCAACAAAAAAACCTGACACAGCCACTTTAGACAACAGTTTGGCATTTCCTCATGAAGTTAAACATACTCTTGCCCTACATAACCTTTATTTACCCAGATGAAATGAAAATCTATGCTTACAGAAAACCTACATGTAAATATTTATAGCAGCTTTATTCATAATATCCAAAACCTAGAATCTGTCTAAATGTCTGCCAGCTAGGAAATGGATAAGCAAACTGTGATAAATCTATACAATGATATACCACTCAGTAATAAAAAGAAATGAACCAGTGATACACACACCAATCTCACACGCATTGCACTATGTGAAAAAAGTCAGACTCAAAATGCTACATACTGTATTCTTCCAAATACAGTAGTTTTTTAAAAGCAAAACTATAGAAACAAAAAAATCAGTGGGTGGTAGGAGGAAGGGGAAGACTGGACTTCCCAGAGGCTCAGGGGAAATGTGGAGGATGATGAATTGATTCTATATTTTGAATGTACTGGTGGCTCTACAACCATTTGCATCTATCAAAACTCAGAATCACAAACTAAAAAGGATGAATGTTACTGTATGTAAGTTACTTGAATTTTAAAAATGAAAACTAGGAAAATGGCATTAATCATTTAGAAAGATGTGCAGCCTTGCTCACAAAGAGAAATGCAAACTAAACTGCCCTGAGGTACTATTTTTCACCTTTCAGACTGGCAAAAGCTCAAAAGTATGATAATATATCCTATGGGAAAGGCTGTGGAGAAACAGGCATTCTCACATACACCCCTACGGAAGTGAATTTGTCAATAATTAGCAAAATTACATATATATTTACTCTTTAATTCAGAAGTCAATCTCAAAGAGATATTAGTAAAAATACAAAAAGACATACGTAAGTCTATTCATTGTAACAATCTTTATAATAGCAAAAGCCTGGAAACAAACCAAATATCCGTCATCAGAAGACTAGTTAAATATTCTATGGTACATTCACAAATAGACTATTATACAGCTGCCAAGAGGCATAATCCTATGTAGTGATCTCCAGGATATGTTGCTAAGTGAAAAAAGCTAGGCAGAGAAAAACACGTATGGTATGTTATCATTTTATCTAAGAAAAGGTAGGGGGTTACAAAAATATACGCATTTTTGCCTATATTAAGAACAAATAATAGAATGATATGTTATAAAAATATTTCAATTGTTTCCTACAAGAGGAGCAAAGAAATGCTGTGGGGGTAACAGGAATGGAAGTCAGGTTTTACTGAATATGTGAAACTGTATAAATGTTTTATATAATTATAAGAAAATTATAAAGCAATCCCTAAAAATCAAATGCAGATTTACGCAAATGAATCTAACCTAAACTAACTTATGTCATCTAGTTGGTGACACAAACACAAAAGAATCACCCAAATGATTTAACTGAACAATCCTAGAGGGATATATGCTCAGGGCCAAGGAAAAAAAGACAAAAAAAATCTAAACTATTTATGGGGAAATCAAATGAGAAATGTTGTGGGTGTTGTAAACCAGGATTTTTGGTGTGGAAGAATGGAGGAGGTTAAGTGAAAGTCTGTAATCCTGAATTTCAACTCGAATTGAAAATACCAGTATAAACTCACGATATATTATATATTTTTCTTTAGTTACATATTTTCTAACTCCGTTCACTGAAAAGGCTTAGAGACAATGACCAACCCACGGCAATGAGCACCCTAGCACCCAGATTGTGGGATTCAAACACTATTCTTACTAAAATAAACCAGGACTCCCTGAAGAAATGGCTGACTCCAAGTCAAGGTATGACATGCTGTAGGACAGACAAACATCTTGTCATATGAGAAAGAAAGGCAGCTCTCAAAACCTACTAGGCTCATGTCAAAAAGGACTCAGTAGCAACCCATAGAGGATTACACTAGCCAAAGATGGAAAAATTTATATGTAAATAAGGAAAATAATGGCAGCAGATTGTCCCACATCAACTGTGTTTACACATACATGGTTCATAATTCCTTGGTCACCTTTAGAGGACACTAGGGAACCAAACTGCTATTTAGAAAACTGACAAAGGCAAAGAATTAGGCATTTATCTTAGCTCACTGTACTCCAGCATAATCAAATAGGTAAGGAAGGGAAGTTTCTCTTTGTAGAGATATTCCTGCTAATAAATGAAGAAGGAAGAAGGAACAATAGAATTATAATATCACCATATTTTGTAGCCCCTAACGAATTAATATACCTAGGTAATGATCATCAATGTCAGCTAATATCACAAAAAGAGAGAGGTATTTTGTGCTGCCTGATGGAAGTATGCAAAATAACCTGTCAGGAGTTCTTGAAAAGAAATCTTAATCTCAAATCAAGCTTCTAGATATAACTATTAATTTACAGGTAATATAGGAATGAGAGGAGCATGTTGATTGATACAATAAGAATGAAATCGGCAAAGTCCAGACTGCGGGAAACCACAGAACAAACTACCCAGTTCTTTGGCAATCACAGGAAAAGAGATGTAGCCGGGCGCGGTGGCTCACGCCTGTAATCCCTGCACTTTGGGAGGCCGAGGCGGGCGGATCACGAGGTCAGGAGATCGATACCATCCTGGCTAACACGGTGAAACCCCGTCTCTACTAAAACACAAAAAATTAGCCGGGCGCGGTGGCGGGCGCCTGTAGTCCCAGCTACTTGGGAGGCTGAGGCAGGAGAATGGCGCGGACCCGGGAGGCGGAGCTTGCAGTGAGCCGAGATCGCGCCACTGCACTCCAGCCTGGGCGACAGAGTGAAGACTCCGCCTCAAAAAAAAAAAAAAAAAAAAAAAAAGGAAAAGAGATGCAAGGGAACCAGAGAGTAAAAGAGATCTAAGGGGCATATGAAAGACTTGCAATTAATTAGTGGATCTTTACTGGCTCCTTATTCAAATGAAGAAACTGTACGAGAGAGAGAGACAGAGACAGAGAGAGAGAGAGAGAGAACCAGAAAAAATAATATTGATAATATTAGTGAATTTTTAAATTTTAGGTGAAATAACAGTGTTATCGTATTTTAAAAAAAAAAAAAAGAATTCTTATCATAGAAATACATTCTGAAAAAATAAGAATGAAATGATACAATGTCTTTTTTTTTTCCAAAATAATCTGGAAAGACAGAGAAAGGAGAGAAAGTTGTAAATGAAACAAGATTAGCCATGTTGAATCCAAGTGTGGGTACATGGGAGTTTGTTATATTTTTAAAAAAAAGAAAAAGTAAAGATGTGTTCAATCATCCTGTAAGAAGTCCAGAAAGGAGAAAAAAAGAAACATAAAACAGGTAGGACAAAACACATGAAATATAAGAGTCCATATAAATCCAGATATGTTGCTAATTAAAATAAATGTGAAAGAATTACATGCTCCAGTTAAAAAATCAAATATTATCAATTAAATTCTATTATAGGCGGTCTTCAAGATATACCTCTAAAACATAGGTTACATAAATATCAAAAGGAAAAGAATGAAAAACATATAGCATACAAATGTTAACCAAAAAAAAAAAAACCATTGCAGGTATACTAATATCAGGCAAACCAAATTGATGATAAAGGATTTCTAGTGAAAAAGTGAGTTCCTTCATAATACAAAAAGTACAATTCATGAGAGAACTCTAACAATTTTAGACTTGAATGCATCTAATAACACAAACAATATGAAAAGCAAATTTTACAGATCCAGAAAGAAAAATATAAAAATACACAAACATAATGGGGAATTTTAACGTATTTCTCTCAGTAACTTAGAATGAGCAAAAAAATCAATAAGAATAAGATAAGGTGGGCTGGGTGCAGTGGCTCACACCTGTAATCCCAACACTTTGGGAGGCCGAGGCAGGCGGATCATTTGAGGTCAGGAGTTTGAGACCAGCCTGGCCAACACGGCGAAACCTCATCTCCACTAAAATACAAAAAAAATTAGGTGGATGTAGTGGCACACACCTGTAATCCCATCTACTTGTGAGGCTGAAGCACGAGAATAGCTTGAACCCAAGATGCAGAGGTTGCAGCGAGCCGAGATCGTGCCACTGCACTCCAGCCTGGGCAACAGAGCAAGACTCTGTCTCAAAAAGAAAAAATAAAAAGAAGAGATGAACAATAAAATTAACAAACCTGGCCTAATGAACATATATGGAACAGTAAGTGCAAAAACCTCCATTTTCAAGCATATACGGAACATTTATAAAAACTGATAATTATAAAGTAGATTTGCATAATTTTCAAAATATTGAAATAATATAGAGCATATTCACTGATTAAAATGTGATTAATCCCAGTCTGGGCAACATGGTGAAACCTCGTCTCTACAAAAACTTAGCTGGGCATGGTGGTGCGCACCTGTGGTCCCAGCTACTCAGGAGGCTGAGGTGGGAGGATTACCTGATCCCAGGAGGCAGAGGTTGCAGTGAGCCAAGATCGCGCCACTGCACTCCAGCCTGGGTGACAGAGTAAGACTTAGTCTCAAAAAAAAAAAAAAGAAAAGAAAAGAAAAATACCAAATGTTTAGAAATTAAGAAACTAAGTTCTAAATAATCTATAGGTCAAAAAGAAATTATTACATAAATTAGAAAATATTTTGAAATGAAAAAATTTGAAATGAAAATATTTTTACAATGAGAACACTGCAAGTCAAAACTTCAGAAATTATACCAGAGGAAAATCTGTAGTCTTAAATGTACATATTAGATAATAAGAAAGGATGAAAACTTTATAACCACAAAATTGAAAGCCTATATAAAATGGCCACTTTTCTAGCAAAATCTAGAAAAACTAACCCAAGAACAATAGAATAAACACTAATCATTAAAGTAATTAAATCAGTAGTTAAAACTCATTTGCAGGAAGAGGGGGAAGAGAGAGCTTTCTGGGCCATATCATCTTACAAGCATATTCTACCAAAACCTCAAGAGAAAAATGCAATCTTACTCAAATTGTTTCAGAGAAGAAAACACATCAATGTATGAGTCTTTAAAAATTTTGATTCCAAAATCAGACAAAGATAGTAATAAGAAAGAAACTTTTCAGGCCAACCTCATTTATGAAAAATAGATGTAAAAAATGTTAAACAAAATTTTTTAACAAACAGAATCAAATCATGTTTAAAATAATAATACTATAATTAAGGCCATGTAAGATTTATTGCACAAGGGCAAGGAAAATTTAATACCAGAATATCTACTCATACAAGAAATCACATTAACAGAAGAAGATAGAAAAACTACATCATTAACTCAGTAGAGACAGACAATCTTTCGCTTAAAAATGCATTAGGAACTTATTAATCTAGAAATAGGAGGGATCTTAATAGCTACCAAAAATCTTATACTTACAGTGAAATAGAAGTATTTATTTTTAAAATCAGGAACAAGGTAAGGATACTACTCTCCTTATTCTATTCAGCATTTTAATTGAAGTATAAAGCTATAGTTATTCCAAAATAATATGATGTCTACATAGAAGGCCCAAGATGATTTTAAAATTAATTAAAATTTGTAAGTGAATTTAACAAACTTCTGGGATGAAAAATTATTATACAAAATTTAATTATAATCTATATACCGCTATCAGAGTTAGAACATTTAATTTTTATATATGTAATTTATAATAGCAAATCAAATTAGAAAGTATCTAAGAATAAATCTAACAATAGGTGTGCAAGACCTTTATTGATAAATTATTAAATACATTTTAATGCCCTTTAAAACAAGAAATTAAAAAATAGAGTGCAATGGTATGATCATGACTCACTGCAGCCTCAACCTCCCTGGACTCAAGTGATCCTCCCACCTCAGCACCCTCCAACCTCTATATCCCCTCCCCTCCCCCTCACCCCTACTAGCTGTGACTACAGGCATGAGCTACCATGCCCAGCTAATTTTTTTTTTTTTTTTGAGAGGGAGTCTCACTCTGTCACTCAGGCTGGAGTGCAGTGGCACGATCTCGGCTCACTGCAAGCTCCGTCTCCCAGGTTCAGGCCATTCTCCTGCCTCAGCATCCCAAGTAGCTGGGACTACAGGCACCCGCCACCACGCCCGGCTAATTTTTTTTTTTTTTTTTTTTTTTTTGAGAGACAGGGTCTCACTATATTGCCCAGGCTGATCTCAAACTCCTGGCCTTAAGCAATCCTCCTGCCACAGCCTCCCAAACTGCTGAGATTACAGGCATGAGCCACTGTGCCTAGCTTCCAATCCCATTTCATACCCATTAGATTGGCGAAAAAAAAAAAAAAAATGACCCTACCAGATCCTGGCAATGATATGGTGCAACGGGAATTCCATATGGTGCTGGGAAAACTACTTTGGAGAACGATTAACATGTAATCCACGATCCAGTCATTCCACTCCAAAATATGTCTCTGAAAAATTCTTCTACACATAGTTAAGAAGTTTATAGAAGTCACTATTGCAGCATTGTGTATAACAGTGAAAAACTGGAAATACCCTAAATGTCCATCAACAGACCTCGTCTCTACAAAAAATAAAGAAAATTTGGCTGGGTGCGGTGGCATGCACCTGTAGTCCCAGCACTTTGGGAGGCTAAGGTGGGTGGATTGCTTAAGTCCAGGAGTTCCAGACCAGCCTGGGCAACACAGCAAAACTCCGTCTCTACAAAAAAAAGAAATACAAAAATTAGCCAGATGTGGTGGCGTGCACTTGTGGTCCTAGCTACTTGGGAGGCTGAGGTCGGAGAATCACCTGAGCCTGGGAGGTCAAGGCTGCAGCAAGCCATGATTCTGCCATTGTACTCCATCCAGCCTGGGTGACAGAATAAGAGCCTGTCTCAAAAAATAAATAAACAAACAAAAAATAAACAAAATTAACGAGGTATGGTGGCATATGCCTGTTGTCGCAGCTACTTAGGAGGCTGAGATGGGAGGATTGCTTGAGCCTAGGAGGTCAAGGGTGAAGGGAGCCATGATCAAGCCAGTGCACTCCAGGCTGGGTGACAGAGCGAGAGCCTGTCTTTAAAAAAAAAAAAAAGTACTATTTCATACCCACAAAAATCTTCCTAATGCTATCCCTTTAGAATTACACCTTCCCTCGCCTCTACTCCCCACCATCCCTAACCTCTGTTATCCACTAATTTGTTTCCACTGTATACTTCTCTCACTTTGAAATTTTATGTAAACACAATGATACAATATACATCATTTTAAGATTGGCCATTTTCACTCAGAATAATGCCCTTTAGATCCACCCAAGTTGTTCCATGGATGAATAGTTCCTTTTCATTTCTGAGTAGTATTTCATGTAATATAGGTACCACCATTTATTTAACTATTAGACTTTTGTAGAACATTTTGGTTGCTTCCAACCTTGGGGCTACTACAAACAAAGCTGCTGTGGACAATCATACAGAGGATTTATGTGAGCATAATTTTTTCATTTCTCTTGAACAAATCCCTAGGGGTATAATTGCTGGGATATATGGTAAGTGTATGGTTTTTCAAATAAATCGATCAATTACTTTCTAGAGTGGTTATACCATTTTACTTTCCTATCAGCAATATGTGAGAGATCCTGTTTCTCCACATCCTCACCAGAATTTGGTATTGTTATTTTTTTTATTTTAGCTGTTCTGAGGAGTGTGTAGTGATATCTAATCACGATCCTAATTGCATTTCCCTGACAACTAGTGATACTGTACATTATTTCACGTGTATATTTCATGTGTATATCTTTGGTGAAATGTCACCCCATGTCTTTTGCCTATTTCTTGTTTGTTTTTTTTTAGTGTTGAGTTTTGAGATTCCTTTATATAGTCTAGATATGAGTTCTTTATCAAATACGTGGCTTGTAAATATTTTCCTCCACTCTGTAGCTTGTCTTTTCATTCTCCTAACAAGGTCTTACACAGTGTAAGAGATTTTAATTTTAATGAAGTTCAATTTCTCAAGTTTTTATTTTTTTTATTTTATGGATAGTGCTTTTCTTATCATTTCTAAGAATTCTGGAGGTCCCATATTTTCTTTTAAAAGTTTTATAATTTTATAGTTTACATTTAAATCTATAGTCCATTTTTAGCTAATTTTTGTATAAGGTATAAGGTTGTTAAGTCAAGCTATTTTAGGTTTTTGGTAATGTTTTTTGGGTTGCATCTGTGTTTTTTTGGTTTGTTTATTTTACCCATAGATACCTAATTGCTCCAGCACTATTTGTTGAAAAGACTGTACTTTTCCATTGAATTACTTTTGTATTTTTTTCAGAAATCAATTGGCATGCAGGGTAGAAAGAAAGAAATTAAACTGTCCCAACTTGCAGATGACATGATTACCCATGCAGAAAATTCCAAGGAATCTACAACAAAAGCTCCTAGAGCTAGTAAATGAGTTCAGCAAGGTCACAGAATATAGTATTAACATACGAAAATCAATTACATTTCCATATCCTACCAATGAACACATGGAAACCAAAATCAAAATTACAACGTCACTTATAATTGCTTAAAAATAAATAAAATATTTAGGTATAAATCTAGCCCTTTCTGACGTCTTTCTGTACTGCCACAATGGTGTGCATGAATGTCCTGGTTGATGCTCTCAAAAGCATGAATAATGCTGATGAAGCAAATGGCAGGGTCTTATTAGGCCATGCTCCAAAGTCACTGTCCAGTTTCTAACTGCAATGGTGAAGCATGGTCACATTGGTGAATTTGAAATCACTGATTATCACAGAGCAGGGAAAATTGTTGCAAACCTCACAGACAGGCTAAATAAGTGTTGAGTGATCAGCCCCAAATGTGATGTCCACCTCAAAGATCCAGAAAAATGGCAGAATAATCTGCTCCCACCCTGCCAGTTTGGTTTTATTATACTGACAACCTCAGCTGGCATCATGGACCATGAAGAAGGAAGCTGAAAACACACAGGAGGGAAAATCCTGGGATTCTTTTCCTAGAGACATAATACATATTGACAAAATGCCTCAGGGACAGAAAAAAAATCTGAAAAAACTCCCAGCATACACAGGAGTATGCTGAAAACTGCAAAACAATAATGAAAGAAATCAAACACCTAATTAAAATGGAGAGACATACTATGTTCGTGGATTGGAAAACTCAACATAGTAAAGATGTCAATTCTCCCCAAATTTATATACAGGTTTGATGCAATTGCTGTCAAAATCCTGGCAAAAAAAAAAATTGTCAATGTTTTATAATCTTTTTTTTTTTTTTTTTTAGACAGAGTCTCACTCTGTCATCCAGGCTGGAGTGCACTAGCGTGATCTCAGCTCACTGCAACCTCCACCTCCTGGGTTCAAGTGATTTTCCTGCCTCAGCCTCCTGAGAAGCTGGGATTGAGCACAATTGAGCTGCCACACCTAGCTAATTTTTGTATTTTTAGTAGAGATAGGGTTTCACCATGTTGGCCAGGCTGGTCTTGAATGCCTGACCTCAAGTGATCCACCCACCTCAGCTTCTCAAAGTGCTGGAATTACAGGCGTGAGCCACCACACCTGGCAATGTTTTACAATCTTAAAAAATCTCTTAAATCAAACAGTGTTTACTGATTTCAACTGAAAGAATGTATGTATGCCTACATGTGTGTACATGTATGTGTATGTAAGTGTGGGATTAAGCTTTAATTCAATTCAGTAAAATACAACCTATCATTGGGCTTGGCCATTCATGGGAGGCAAACATGCCAAAAATTTCTTCTGCCCATTATGCTCAGCTTATATGAGATACAAAATAGAATCACCTGTAAAACGAAGAAGTATGTGGATCACTATATATTACATCTTGCATCCAGAAACGCTTTTCTTTGCCTTTTCTTCCTTCACCTTTGTCTGAGACCCACTTGGGAGCTGTCTTTCCCTTGCAGCTGCCTCTCAGAACAAAGCTGAGCACAGATGAGGACTTCAAGAAATACCAGAAGTGACTCTTAATCTAGTCACTTTTTCCTTCACTTTCCTCTTGCCCTCTTCCAAACTAAGAGATATCCAATATCTACTTGGGTCATTTGAGATCCACACAGTGCTCCTCCCTTCATCTTACCCAGCGAAGAATGCTTTTTATTCTTTTGCCTTCTTCAAACAGTTATTCTCTGCTCCACATTCCCAGCAGCCCACCAGTGTCCCGGTCTGATTATGGAACACTCATTGATATTCACCACGGTACCCTCGTGGGTATCTTCTCTACCCACCGATGTGTCTAGACTTCCATGAATGTCAGCATTGAGAAAAGCAGGTTAAAAATCAGTCATGAGTCAATGAGGAGGGCACAGAGCTCTGAGGTGGGACCCTGAGCTATGGGGCTGAGGGGACATCTGGAGTGTTTGACTGTGGTGACTCACAAATTAGTGTGACACAAGATTCTATGAGAAAGTCAAATTCCATTAAACAGCTGCTCTTAGTAGTGATTGGAAATTTTGTTGGTTGATAATCCAAATGTAAATCACAGACTTAATTTCACACATTTCAATCCAGAAGTCTTGATGCTGTGTGAACATAGCTATGATTAGACTCTACTGAGTTCCACTGCTCTGCTAACTTCAAGGCAACTTGAAACACTCTACAATTGTCACATAGTACTCATGCCTAAAACACTGGCTCTGGCTTCACTGCCAGTGGATAGGATGAACTGTAATTAACAAATGAATGAGTATTTACTGCCTGAGCACCCTCCGAGTGCCAGGTTCTGCACTAAGCACATTGGTAGACAAAAAGGCAAACAAGTTTTGGCCTCTCCTCTCCAAGATCTTACAATCTAATGGCAGGAAAAAGAGTTATCATATAAGAAACAACTGAGAATGTCTTAAATAATGTACTGATATCTACATTCTGTAGGTAAGTTACAAGGAGAATAATCAGAATAAATGGCAATGTCAGGGAAGATTTCATGACCAGGGCAAGATTTTCACTGTGACTTTCAGATGCCTGGTGATGGGGTGGGTGGTAAGGAGAAGAGAAGCTGTTTGAAGCAGAAGGAACTTGCCAGCCCCACAAAGACAGGAAGCTTTCTAGCTAGCTGCTGTGCCCACCTCCGGAGCTACTTTGAGTGTCCCTTCCACAGCGAGTGGGTAGCATATGGAGATGACAGTTGCCCCAGCTGATCCATATGGATCCTCACCTCACTAGTTCTCCCTAGAACTTATGGGGACCAGTTGCTGATACCTCAGAAAATCACAATTTAATGAAAGAAGCATAGACTTGGGTGTAGGGCCAACTCAAGTTCCTTGCTTAGATGACCTCAAGCAAGGTACTTTTCCTCTCTAAGCTTTAGCCTTTTTATGTGCTAAATGGGACTAATAATGGTACCAAACTCATAGGATTGTTATGAAGGATAAATAATGCATGCACACTGCCTGGAACATAATACATACTTCATAAAAAAGTAACTCTTGTCATTGTTTTATACAGTCAGTATTTGTGTAGATTTATCCATAATGGGTGCCCATTTCTTCCCACATCCTTATGCTTCTACCTGGGATCTTTTCCCTACTGTCTGGAGAGTTTTTTAGTATTTCCTTTAGGGTAGGTCTGCTAGTAAAACAATTTCCTATTTTTGTTTGCCCAAAAATGCTTCACTTCACCTTCACTTTTGAAGGACATCTTCAATTAATGGGTATAGAATTCTAGGTTGGCAATTATTTTCTTTCAACGTTTTGAAGCTATCATTACATTGTCTTCTGGCTTCCATCATTTCTAGCAAGAAGCCAGCTGTTGATCTTACTGCTGTTTGTTTGAAAGTAATGTATATTTTCTCCTCTTTGGTTGGTTTTAATATTTTTCTCTTTCCCTTTTGTTTCAGGCCATTTTATTAAGATGGGCCTAGATATATGGTTTTATTGTATTTATCCTGCTTGAGGTTCATGGTGATTAATAAGCTCATGGCTTGATTTTTTGTCACTTTTGTAAAATTCTAGGTCATTATTTTTTTCAAATATTGTTTCTGCTCTCTTATCTGTCTCGTTTTCTGGGATTTCCATTGCACATATGATCGACATTTTCACCATGTCCCTTCTATCTCTTATACATCTTTCTGAATTTTCCATCTTTTTCTTTAGCCTGGATATTTTCTTCCATCTTCAAGCTCCCTATTCTCTTCATGTATGTTAAATCTGTTATAAAACTCATATTGTGCTGCATTTTTTCAGTTCTAGAATTTTTTGTTTGTTTATTTATGGGTTCCAGTTCTCTCTTCTGTACCTTATTTTACTTCCTGAGTATGTTAATTATTTATTTTAAAGTCGATTTTTGATCATTCTAAAATCTGTATCTACTGTGGGTTTATTTTTACTGTCTGTTTTTTCTCTACGTTTTTTGTCACATGGTCTTCTCTCTGGAGATGACTCACATACCTGAAGCCCAATGACACCACGATTATTTTCCAAACTATGTCCTTAACTCCACCTGCTACTCCACCCACTTTTCTGAATTTAATTCTCTCAATTGCTTTCCCTATCACGTGATGCTTGTATAGAATTCTAACAAGTTTATATTATGGTCCTTTAAACATAGAATTACAATGTGATACTTTTTTTCTCACAGCATCCAAAATGGCATTTGAGGATTTTGTGGCTTAACCTTCCAACCCTGCCTCTCACACATCCTACAATCCTACAAATTTGAACTAGTCCCTATTGCTTGTTGCCCTGTATTTAGTCGCTCACTTGTTTCCTGTTTTTCTACACCAGTACACATTTTAGAGTTATTTCCAGTATATGGAATCCCCCTTCTCTTATATCTGCCTATCCAAATTCTATCATCTAAGTCCCAGATTAAGTGACATCCCCCTAAAAAGTAAACCCTGAATCTTCAGAGTTTGTATTAATCTCATCCTTCTCTGAGCACCCACAGCCTTCTATCTGAATGTCATTTGTGTCCAGGTCTCATTTCCACCAGCAGCTAATTGAGGATGGTGGCAGGCAGCCATTGTTCCTCTCTTCTAAAGATCCTTTCTCCCTTCTAGGGTCATGGTTATATGCTCATCTGACTTTCCATTTAGGAACCACCTCTTCCCACTCTCTGACTGAATGTTTCTAGCAAAACTAACTCCCATCCCTGGCTCCAGGGCTAGGGATTGGTTCAGAGCTGGGACAACAAAACCTGGGAGCCTCAGCCATGGAACTTACGCTGGAAGGCAGGGATTTGAAGCTGAAAGGATGCCATGCTATATCTTTTTCTAACTAAAACACTGCAAAGTCTCCCATGTCACTTAGAAGAGAAGCCTAGAATGCTCTATATACATCTTGTACTCCACCTCTCAACTTTTTTTTTTTTTTTTGAGACAGAGTCTCGCTCTGTCAACCAGACTGAAATGCAGTGGCATGATCTTGGCTCACTGCAACCTCTGCCTCCCGGGTTCAAGCAATTCTCCTGCCTCAGCCTCCCGAGTAGCTGGGATTACAGGCGCATGCCACAACGCCCAGCTAATTTTTTGTATTTTTGTAGAGACGGGGTTTCACTATGTTATCCAGACTGGTCTCAAACTCCTGACCTCATGATCCACCCACCTTTGCCTCCCCAAGTGCTGGAATTACAGACGTGAGCCACTGCGCCTGGCCTCAACTGCTTCTTTGACCTTTAACCCTATTATTCTCCTCACCTACTCTACCTCAGCCACACTGGTCACTTTGACATTCCTGAGACATGCCAGGCATAGCCCTGCCTTCATGCCTTTGCTCTATCTGCCTGGACCACCCTTCCTCAGACACCCACGTGGCTAACTCCAAATGGAGACTTGAAGAAGTCTCTCTCCAAATCTCCTTTTATCCGCAAGACTTCCTCTGAATTCCCTATTTAATGCTGGCACTCACCATCACCACCTCACTATTCCTAATGCCCCTTTTTCTGCTCTGCTCTCTCTTTTCTCCAAATCACTTCCTCTTCCCAGTGTATTCTTTAATGTGCTTATTCATACATTTACTTATGTAAACATCTAGTGTAAACACACACTAGAATCTAAGCTCATCAAGGGCAGGGATCTTTGTCCACTTTGTTGACTAGTATGTCTCAAGCCCTAGAACAGTCCCTGGCTCAGAGAAGGACTGCAGAAATCTCCATCAGCTGTGGCATCACTTGGAATCCCTCGTTTCTGTAAGCGTATCTCTGCACCCCACCTTTTATTTGGGTACTAGAAAGATGTTGATGTTCAGCTAGAGTGAGTGTCCCGTGAAAGTATCACCTTCACGGGCTTCTGTGGCCCCAGCGCACTTTTGCTCTCATGGGCAGGGATACCTCTTGCCTGAAGCCACCCTTTCCCACCATCCTCACTTTAGGAGAAATTCTATCAGGCAAAGAAATCAAGTTGGGAAAACATGGACTTCCATTGGACTCTGGAAAGTTGAGATTGAGCTAAACAGAAACTCTAGGTAAAATAAATCTATTGAATGCAGTAAAATAAATCTGGGAGCACAGTAAATCATAGTAAGCGCAAATGTGGTTCAAATGGCCTCCTGATGTCAAAATGTAAATGTTAACAAAAAATGTCAGGCTTTTGCACTTTGCAAGTCATTTTCATGTCTGTATTTCACATTGTCTTCAAAACAAGTCTAAGAAGTAAATCATGCCCATCTTTAGAGATAAGGAACTGATAATCAGGGAGAAGGGAAGATGCACACAGAGCCATTCAGTCATATGGTGAGCCTGGAACCCAGGCTCAGCTGTCATAGAACAGTTTTTTTTTTTTTTTTGCTGGGTGTTTGAAGCCGTGGGGTGTGTGGCAGTGCACCCGGGTGTCTTAAGGCCACAATGCAGATGTGATACGTCTCCCCAAAGCATCAATTCTATCCCAACGTTCATAGAAATAAAAAATGTTATTCTTAGATTAAAACAAATGCAGATTTTGCATAAAGCACAACGCACAATATTTGTGTAAATTACTAAGATAAAAAAAATCAGCTTAAGACAAATGTCCATCCTTGCAGAAGTCAGCTTAGAGCTCTGTAGCACACTTCCGCCACCTCCACCTAGCTTTTACATTAGCCAGCTATGTGATTTTGGGCAAATTACTTAACGTCTCTTAACGTCCCTAATTTTTCTCACCTGTAAAATGGAGTAATAATGCTTTCCCCATAAGTTTGTTGTTATGAAGTTTAAATTGAGATACATAAGAGAAACCTCCAAAACAGAGACTTACGCAGAAAAAAAAAAAAAATGAAAACATTCATTTTCTTATCATTATTATCTTCGATTTTTTTTTCTTTTTTTTTTTTCTTTTTTTGAGATGGAGTCTCACTCTGTTACCCAGGCTGAAATGCAGTGGCGCAATCTCGGTTCACTGCAACCTCCGCCTCCCGGGTTCAAGCGATTCTCCTGCCTCAGCCTCCTGAGTAGCTGGAACTACAGGCACGTGCCAACATGCCTGGCTATTTTTTTTTGTATTTTTAGCAGAGACAGGGTTTCACCATGTTAGCCAGGATGGCCTCAATCTCCTGACCTCGTGATCCGCCCACCTCAGCCTCCCAAAGTGCTGGGATTACAGGCGTGAGCCACCGTGCCTGGCCTATGTTGGAATATTTTCTTTAAAAAATATATATATATAGAAGCCAAGAAGAAATCATCCCATTAAAGTCCCAAGCTCTTAATGTGTCCAGTTTAAGGTTTCACTTGAGAAGCAAGAACTGGAAAAGATTTACGGGATAGAAATTGCAAGAATGATTAGGGATTAAAAAGCAGAATGCTTGAGGAAAGTTTAAAGGAACCAGATTTTCTTTGAACTTGAGGTAGAAAGAGCTGAAAGAGACTTAAAAACAATGTTTGCAAAATAAAGACAAGGGCCCAGCTGTTGTCCGTCTCCACCAGCATGGAAGGGGACACTCTGACCGGGTTGGGGTTGAGGGTGGGGGGCTTGGATTCGGCATCAGAGGAATCTGTGTGGCTATGAGAAATGTCAGAACTACTGAGAGAAAAGTGGAGTCATTTCCCTGCAAATTTCCTTGGAGGTTCTAAAAAACCCATCCAGGCACATGGGTGAGAACAAGCTGGTCTTTAAGCATGAAGTACCGCCATCTGTGTAGTTGGTTTCCTGCACCATGAATTGAAATTTCCTGCATTATCTTCTCCTCTGAACCTGCCTGGCTGCTCCACATTTCTGTTTTACTTATTACTTTGCACAAAACTATTTGTGGTTCCTACCAGAGGATAAATGCTACCTGCAAGGCTTTTTCCTGGAAAGGAGTCATTAGCAGTGTCTAACACCATAACTCCTTCAATGAGCTCCTGTCAATCGGGAGAACACTCAGGAAAGGGACACAGAACAAATATGGGTTTTTTTGTTGTTATCGTTGTTTGTTTGTTTGAGACAGAGTCTCCCACTGTCACTAGGGCTGGAGTGCAGTGGCAAGATCCGGCTCACTGCAACCTCTGCCTCCTGGGTTCAAGCAATTCTCCTGCCTCAGTCTCCCAAGTAGCTGGGATTATAGGTGCCTGCCACCATGACTGGCTAATTTTTTTGTATTTTTATTAGAGACGGGGCTTCACTATGTTGGCCAGGCTGGTCTCGAACTCCTGACCTCGTGATTCACCCGCCTTGGCCTCCCAAAGTGCTAGGATTACAGGCGTGAGCCACCACACCTGGCCACAGTATGTTTTTAAAGCTCAGACAAGAGAAAGGCAGGGCTGAAATGCCCAGCTTAGGATGATAAGGGTAGGGTGTGCTCAGTTTGCAAGGAACAGGCTGGCGGCATTGGAGGGGCCTTAGCTTGGAGCAGGAAGACAAAGGGTAATTCCTCACCATCCACTGCTCATCCTGCTTCAAGCTGGCTCTGTCCCCTCAAGTGGGAGCCCCCTGTAGGCAGGGACTTTTTTATGTGGATGACTTTATTCCCAGGGCCTAGAAGAGCACATGGTCCCCCTCCCAGGCACATAGACAGGTCAGGTGCACACAGACATGCAGGCCTCCTCCCACAATCCACTGCAGGCACTTGGGCCAGCCGTGCAGTTGCAGCTGTGACATCGAGGTCCCTGGGGACCCGATCTGAGGCTAACGCTTCCAGACCCGAACTCAAGACCACCTTATCCTCCCTCCACCTCTCTTCTCAGTACCATTCCCCTGACCCATCTGTCTGGTTTTCCCACTGCCTCTTTCCCAAGATGTGCCCCTCCTCTGTTTCTGTCTCTTTCCCTCTCTGGATCTGTCCCATCCCTTCCCCTGGATCTGACCTGCCCCATCCACCTTGTCTCTTTCCCCAATCTTCCCCGCCCTCTGTCCAGCTCTGCTCACTTCTTCCCCAGCTCTGCCACAGCTCTGCTCTCAGTCAGCTCTGCTTTTCCACATGCCCCTACTCGGCCCCCAGTGCTGGTCCTCTGTCCTCCGGCTCCATCCTACTCTCCCCTCTGTCGGTCCCCACATGTGGACCCACCACTGGTTCTCTTTAGGAGGGAGGAGTGGCTAGGTGTGGTGGATCACGCCTGCAATCCCAGAACTTTGGCAGGCCGAGGTGGGCAGATCACCTGAGATCAGGAGTTCGAGACCAGCCGGGCCAACGTGGTGAAACCCCGTCTCAACTAAAAATACAAAAAAAAAAAAAAAAATTAGCCAGGTGCTGTGGCAGGCACCTGCAATCCCTACTGCTCAGGAGGCTGAGGCAGGAGAATCACTTGAATCTGGAAGGCAGAGGTTGCAGTGAGCCAAGATGGCACTCTAGCCGGGGCGACAAAGCGAAATTCCATCTCCAAACATAATAAATAAATAAATAATAAAATGGGAGGGAGGAGTGAGACTATTCCTAGGGCCCAGAAACACCCCTCCCTGACTGAGGGAGAGAGAATACACACCTGGTATGTAGTAGAGGCTCAATAACATGTGATAAACCAGTAAGCGAATGAATGAACACTGCAGAATGAATAATTTAATAACAGCACACGTGGAAAGCTCAGGAGTGCAGAGAACAGAACCCTGGCATCCTCACCGTAGGATCTTCTGCAGCGTGGAGTACTTCTCAGGTGCGAGCAAACATTGTGTTCAATCCCTGCTTTCTGGGGAGAGGGAGCCTGCGAGAGAGGCCTTGCATCACCCAGGAAAGCAGAGTAACCTCCAAGGCACAGGACAGGACTGGCCATTGCTTCAGATGGCAGAGAGAACAATGGCGCTGAGGGGCTCGACCCCACCTTGAGGTCCCCCCTCAAAAACTCCCTCTAGGCAAAAAACAATAACAGAAACTCTAGATGCAGGTGAGTTTATCTTTCCTCAAGGGGTTGCAAGTCCCTAGAGACCCTGGGCCAAGCCCTTTGCAGTTGCGGGCACCGACCTGCTACATCACCCTGCAATGCTGCCAGATGCTGAGTGGGGGGCCCCTCACTATGAATGGAACCTGGCACCTGCCTCCAGTCTCAATTCAGTGGTGCTGACAGCCATGTCCTGAGGAGACCAGGAATCCAGAAAGGGGGAATAGCTGAGCCCAGTGCAGAGGCTTCCAGTAGCTAGAGCAGCTGGGTGCTGGGGTTCATGTCAGGAGTTTGAGGGCGGTCAGAGGGAACTGAAGAGACAGTGGTGGGGGCACAGGGGACAGCCCCTCTGGTCCATGCAAGGTCAGGAGGGGCCTGGGTGGAGGCCGAGAGGCTGCCTCAAGGCCCGCTGGGTGGGTGCGTCCTCGTCATTGTTACTACCCGGGCTCAGCAGGGTACCCTAGAGGGCCCGGCCAGTGGGATCCACCTGCTGACTTTCCATCCCATCCTCTGCGTTCATCTGAGCCACACCCACGGTCCCCTCGTGTGTGACACAAGCAGCCCCTGAGGGCCACCTTGACCTCCCCATTAGCATCACCAGGACACCTCCCCCCTCAACCCCTGCTGCCCAAAGGAAATCAACACGTGTTTCCAGGCCTGGCCCCCACGGCAGCCCTGCCGCGTCAGGCCCTCTGCTCTTCCAGTGCGCGCAGGCAGCACAGGTCATTAAGACATTCTCGACCCGCGACCCGCAGGCGCACACCCGCTCACAGAGGTGGCCTCCTTGGAGCCCAGGACCGTGGCCGGGAAGCACCGGGAGGGTCCCAGGCATGCAGTGCTACTGCCCCCTGCTGGCAGCTTCTGGAACACCGCGGGCTGATGACAAGACAGAACACGCAAAAGGGCCTCCTCCCTTCCTCCGCTCAGCTTTACAACAGGGAACATTCAGGGTTGCGGCCCTCAGTGGGGACGTGGAACTGGCTGCAGCCAGAATAGTTCCCAGTTTGCGGAGAGGGAACGGGCAGCACAGAAAAGGAAAGCAGGGGGAGGAGGGCGGAGAGACGGGAGCTCGCAAGCCAGCCTGAAGAGTAAGTGTATACACGCCCCTGCCATCTGTGTTGCCCTTCCCAGGTTACAGAGGACGTTCATCTTCAGTGAACATCACAGCTCTTTCAGACGACCCTGAAAGGCAGGGCAGGGCAGGTAGGGTTCCTTCTGTTTTGCCAGCGAGATCATGGAAGCCCAAGGAGCTGGTATGCCTCAACTACAGTCACACAGCCAGGTGCTGGGTTGCACCCAGCATAGTGTCTGCCTCCTTGTCCAGGGCTCTGATGTGTGATATTAAACAAGTGTTTCTGGGCCCCTGTGGTGGCCCCAGAGCATCTACAGTCATGAGATCTTGTTCTGACAAAAACTCCCCCTGCCCCCAGAGCTAGACCCAACCTGTTGCCTGGTGACAGGCAGGTGTGGGCGGGGAGAGGCTGGGTCTAACAATGGTCTGTATTCTCCATGACAGACTGGAGGACACATTAAGCAGAGATTAGCAGAGGTCTGAGAAAACAGAAGTATCATGGAGCGCAGAGGTCCCGCCCCAGCGTAGCAGCTAGACAGCCCCTGGGATGCTGAGATGCTGAGCTAGCCTCCACAGCAAGGCTGGAGTTTGCGTGGTTGCTCATTTAACCTTGAGCTCCTGTTGCTTTCCAAGTATTCAGGAAGAGCCAAGGTTCATAGATAAAAGCAGCCACGGCCGGGTGCAGTGGCTTATGCCTGTAATCCCAACACTTTGGGAAGCCGAGGCGGGTGGATCATCTGAAGTCAGGAGGTCCAAACCAGCCTGGCCAACATGGCAAAACCCCATCTCTACTAAAAATACAAAAATTAGCCAGGCATGGTGGTGGGCGCCTGTAATCCCAGCTACTCAGGAGGCTGAAGCAGAATTGCTTGAACCCAGGAGGCAGAGGTTGCAGTAAGCCAGTGTCGCACTACTGCACTCCAGCCTGGGTGACAGAGTGAGATTCCATCTCAAAAAAACAAAAAAGCTGCCACACACCCTGGGCGTGCCACAGGCTGGACTCCTTCTTTTGATAATGGAACCTTCTTCCTCCCTGGGGACAGATCAGCTCAAGTCAGCCTCCCCAAACTTCTATCTGGCATCTCCCAGATTCTCCCTGTTCTTGTCTGATCTCCTACTGCCTCTGCCCTAACCATTGCCCAGACTCCCCTCCGCCTGTCCTGCCCTTCCCCAGGGCTAAGGCCCCACCAGGGTCAAGGGCACAAATGGCCCTTCCAAGAAGGAGTAAACTGATTGGAGGAAGCAAACCCATTCTTCATCCCTGTCTCCAAGTCACCATAAGCGACAGCAAAATGCATCCTCTGCTCTGGACCGAGGAGCCGGTGACAAATGGGAGACTTGTTCTTCCTCTGGAATTTTTTTTTTTAATACTGAGAGAGGAAAGGAGGAATATTTATTAGTGCGGAAATGGGACTTGTCAGAGCCTGTGAACGCCCCCACACGTGTCTGTTCTCAAGGAAGAAGAAAGACAAGTTAAGGAATCCAAGACCCTTGTGAGCCATGAGGCAGTCTCTCCAGAAATGAAATGTGCACCCAAGCAGGGGCTCCAATCAAGAACTTCCACCAGCTAGAAAAGGGAGCTGCCAGAGGAGAAAATCCAACCCTGCTCCTACCGCCACCCCCGGCCCCGCTGCAACGTGGACAGTCCACCCCAGCCCTCTCCCGCCTGACCAAGTCCTGCCATCCTTCACCCCTCCTTGCTGCCCTAGGGCCAGAGGGGCTAAGGCAGCTCAGATATAGGCTAATTCGGGCCTAGGGAATGCTTCCTGCAGGAGGTGTCACCTCACAGAGAGTTCTGGGGTCTTTACCCGGTGTCCTCAGGTCAGGCCTGGGCAGCGCTGAGCCTCGTGGCCTCCTCTCCTGCTCACTCCCTCATTCACTCAGGGACCGCCCTCCCTCCAGGTGCCAAGACAGTGCTGGGTCCCATGGGGAAAGAGAGATGAGTAAGACCCTGTCCTTGTCCCTCATCATGGCTGAAAAGGATGATGGGTGACCAAAAGTCACATTTCTGTGTCATGTTACTGTGTCGTGAACTTTGACGCAGTGACCTCATCTCGGGCTCCAGGGTGACAGCTGGTTTCAGAGCTCCATTGCACAGAAGAAGAAACTGAGTCCCAGAGAGAGGAGCGGTGGCCCAGCCTTCGCCTGACCCGCAGCCTGACCCGCTCCACACACTTCCACGCTCCTGCCCGCGGCTGAGTGGCAAGGCCGGTCCTTCGGCCGTCGGGGGAGTGAATTTCATCCTCAAGACAGAGACACGACCACTGGCTGGGGTCCTCAGCTCTGAGGGTGTGGACTGCCACCCACAGTAGCTTCTCGCACAAACCAGAAGTCCCCTCCAAAGAGCAGGCACGACCGGAGGAGGGGACAGATAACCCCTGTTTCTGAAGGCTGAAGCAAAGTGGAGAAGTCAGGCGGCCTGAACCAGAGCTCAGAACTGAGGTCCTCGCTGGCGCTGTCCAGGAGGACCACCTTCAAAAGCCACCGTCTGCAAAAGTAACCCCACCCACAACTCCTGCTACACTCTGTATACCCCAGGGGCTGGAAATGTCCGTCTAAAGAGGCTTTCTTGAGGAGAAGAAGATTCTGGCCTAGCCTTGCCCTCTGCAATTCTCTCCGCGCCTTCCTGGCCACCCAATCCTCCAGGAGAAGCCAATAGCCCCTGCCACTCTGTGGCTGCGGCCATCCCAGCCTCATGTGTGGGTCTCTCCTGCCCTCTGGTGGACAGACCATAGCAGTTCATCCTGCATAACCCAAATGCAATCACCTTTCCTCCCACAGCCTCTTCAATCTCTGTTCCTCTTCCCACAGGATCCTGTATCTGGGCCCTGCACCTCCAGGGCCATCCTGAAGGTAGGGGGTTGCTCTCTGCTCCCCTACTCCCACTCCCCTTTTCTCCTCCTTTCTGACCACAGCATTCGGGGACCTTCTGACCTAGCATCCAGCACCTTCTGCATGGCTGGTGCCCTCCCCCTGATGCTGCCAGGCCTCCCCTGCAGCATGTCCCCTTCTCCCTGGGTCTCCTTGCCTGGATCTCATCCCTGCTGTCTGCCTGCCAGTCTGGTCTCCTCCGCCACTGAAAGCTCTGATCATAGGTTAGGGGCTGACCTGGCCCTAGATGCCCAGCTGTGGCCACCAGCTTCAAGACTCTGGGCAGCCTGTTTCTCAGCCTCTGCTTCCTTGGGCTTGCTGGATTTGTTTGCTGGCCTTAGTTCAACCGACTTCAACTTAACTGGCATTAACCAAGCAGCTCTGCTCTTTAGCAGACATTGCCCTAGGAACAAAGAGAATAACAGAGGTGAAGAGGCTGCAAATCAGTCTACCAGGGAAGGCAGACACGGGCAAGAGGTACCCGACCAGAATGTGCTGGGTGCTGAGCCAGGAAGAGCGTCTGAGGACAGCAGGGCCTGGAAGCCCCAGGGAGAGGATTCATGGGGAAAATGACCTAAATCCTAGGCCGATGGGGGAGCAGGCTCCCCAGCACGGAGCAGAGGGGATGCTGGCTATGACAACCACCACCACTGAGCACACCTTTACCTACACTGTTCTCACCTCACCCTAATGCTGAAGTTAAAGCTGATGTTATTATCCTGCTTTTGAAAGATAATAGAGCCTCAAAGCGTTAGGGTAGCCGGCCCTGGGTCTCATCGCTAGCAAGTGATTTGAACCTGGTGCCACATTCAAGGCACCATTCTGTTGCTTCCCTAGCAGAAGGCAGAGCGTGAGCAAAGGTATGGAGGTTGGAAGTGGCAGCCCACTCAGGAATGGAAAGTGTTTCCAGGCAGGCTGAGACAGCGTCACGTGAGCGTGGGACCTGCACTCTCAGAGCCACACAGAGGGCAGATGAGGAGGGCAAGATGAGGGGTAGGTGACCACGTGGCCCTCACTCACCCTTCTTTTTTTTTTTTTTTTTTTTGAGACAGAGTCTCACTCTGTCACCCAGGCTGGTGTGCAGTGGCGCAACCTCTGCTCACTGGAACCTCCGCATCCCGGGTTCAAGCAACTCTCCTGCCTCAGCCTCCCGAGTAGCTGGGATTACAGGTGTGCACCACCACACCCAGCTAATTTTTTGAATTTTTAGTAGAGACGGGGTTTCACCATATTAGCCAAGATGGTCTCGATCTCCTGACCTTGTGATCCGCCTGCCTTGGCCTCCCAAAGTGCTGGGATTACAGGTGTGAGCCACCGCGCCCGGCCCTTCCCTCTTATTCTAAAAAAAGCCTTGGTTTTTATCTTAGTTCTTGTTTACCCTAAATACAAACTATATTTCCTAGCCTTCCTCACTGGTAGATGCGGCCATGTGGCTAGGGGTACGCAGGTAGAACCTATGTAAACAGCTTCCAGGTGACGCTTTGAAAGGAAGGAGAATGCCTCTGACACCTCTTCCTGCTGGCTGGGTTGCGGGCGAGGTGGCAAGGGGCGCCGGCTCATGCAATCCAGGGCATGCCTCAGGAACAGCAGGGCCACAACACGGAAGATGTCACGTTGTCCTGGGAATGCTTATCATCAGGTGTTACTTGCGAAAGAGAAATCTACTCCCCTCACATGTAAGCCCTTATTTGGGTCTCTGCCACGTCAGCTGAACCTGAATTCTAGCTAACATAAAAGCTATCACAGGGGTCTCAGCCAGACAGCAAAGTCGGAGGCTATGGAAGGGAAGGGGCAGGGGCGGGAGATCCTCAGATTCTGTGGAGACAACTCCAGTAGGATTTGGCACGTGGTTGAATGTGGGCGGTGGGGAAGGAGGACCGGCAAGGCATGAAGTTGACAGCAGAATGGAGGTATTTGAGACAGGCCATCCTCTTCTTTGTCATTTCACTTCTAGATCTCACCTTCTCCTATGTGCATCTCCCCTTCTTCAAGACCTCTCCTTTCCCCGGGTTCAAAAAATCACTTGACCAAGACCTCTCCTGCTTCTGCCCCTCACCTGTGCTTCTCTTTGCTGGACACCACCTCCAGCCCTGCACCACCCAGGCTGACCACTTCAGTGTCTTTTATAGACTCTGCAAACAGCACCTCCCCACTGGAGGCTTCCCTGACTCCTTTGAGCTGGGTTAGGTCCTCAATCTCTGTGCTCCCTTCTGACTCAGCATGGACCCCACCAGGAGCTCCAGGAGGGCAGATACCTTCTCTTTTTTTTTTTTTTTTTTTGAGAGACTGGGCCCAGGCCAGGCACAGTGGCTCATGCCTGTAATCCCAGCACTTGGGAGGCTGATGGGGGTGGATCACTTGAGGTCAGGAGTTCAACACCAGCCTGGCCAACGTGGTAAAACCCCGTCTCTGCTAAAACAAAAATTAGCCGGGCGAGGTGGTGCACACCTGTAGTCCCAGCACTCAGGAGGCTGAGGCAGGAGAATCGCTTGAACCCGGGAGGCGGAGGTTGTAGTGAGCAGAGATCGCACCACTGCACTCCGGCCTGGGTGACAGGCCAAGACTCTGTCTCAAAAAAAATATAAGAGACCAGGTCTCATTCTGTCACCCAAGCTAGAGTGCAATGGCACATTTACAGCTCTCTGTAGCTCCATTTCCTGGGCTCCAGCCATCCTCCCACCTCAGCCCCCAAGTAGCTGAGACCACAGCGGTGCACCACGGTACCTAACTGACCATATTCACCTTTAGATCTCAATGCCTGGCATCCTGCCTGGCACATAATGGGCACCCAGGAAATACCATTATCCAGGATTTTCCTTTATCCCTGCGCCTGGAAACCATGTCCTGGCTCCCCGTCACCATTCCCCCTCGGCAGGCTCCACCCACCTGAGTGGCAACACTTAGATGAAACAAAAGCAAACCAGTCAGTGTGGAGAAATGAAGCCTCTAG